>NW_004955504.1:2736246-2786694 GCF_000276665.1 Chinchilla lanigera
GGGCGGGGCGCGGGTGCTGGAGCACGGTGAGGGCAGGGCGGGGTACAGCCACACCCCGTGCCCCCGACCCGCCTTGTCCAAGAGTCCAGCGGGGCCGCTCACCCCCACGGCCTGGCTTCCTTTGGAGCCCACTTGCTTCGGGACGGGGAGGCTCACTGTTGACAAAGTCAGACGTGCTGTCCACACGATCATCTATCACTCTACTTTTTGAAGAATTGTGTTGGAAGAAGTGATTCTCAATTTTTTCTTTTACTACTACTTACTACCGTCACTCGTCCTTAGCTGAGCACAGAGAAAATAAAGTTCGCTCTCCCCGTATCTCGTGAAAGGAAGAGGAACCTGTGAATAACCTTCCCACTTGCCCTCTTAGAAGGGCCTCGCCCTCGCAGAGGGTAATTTATGTACTCACCACAGGAAAGGAAGAAAACGGGCACCTGGGAGGTTAGCGGGAGGCAGACTGGGGGTCCTCAGGAGCCCGAGGTGGACAGGAGAGGGTTTTATTCTGGAAACATCAGCACGGTGGAAAGGAAACTAGGAAAAGGAGAACTTTATTAAAAAAGACAACACCACTTCCGGTGAAAATCAACTGCTGCGAAAATCTCCCTTAGCACGCTCTCCACAAAGATGGTGCCAAAGATGACCCAGCTTTTCCAGGGAATAAAAGCATTTCCTAGGAAACTGTTTTCTGGAAAACATTGTGACACATGAATTCTACTTTGGTTTCTGCTAAAAATGAGTAATCTGAAAAGGGTTATTTCAAAATATAAGCATTTTTGTATAAGGAGAACATTTGCTATTAATCAGGTAACCTTATGTTTATTATACTTCTTGTAAATCAAAAATTTATTTATTACTTGAGAAAATTGCTAGGAAGTTTCTTAGCTTTAAGCACAAAATACATGTTTTGTCTTCTTTGTCACACTCCCTTAATTTGCATCATGTGGGAAGTTTTGATTCTCATAGGTGTATCAAAATACCCGAAATTCTCCAAAGTCCCAATAGTACAGACTGTACATTATAACATGACCCCTTGAATCTTCTGCTTGTATCCCCCATCTTTTAAGAAATATAGCAACACCCTTCCCACACACACCTTTCCAAGTTGCTAGTCTAATGCCTTACAGAGAAAACACATAACATCTAATACAATTATCATCATGTCCAAGGCACTTAGTAGCAAACAGAATCCCTGGTTTTGCCATAGTCTCACATAAAAGCGCTTTCCTACCTGCTGTTAGAAAATTGGTCACCAGTCACGCCACCATTAGAAGCAAAGGGAGCTTGGCCAGCAAAAGCAAGTTTGTACCTGACTCGCCCTGCAGGAAAGAGTTTGAAAGGGTGGAAAAAGTAAAGCTCTTTATAGAAAAATTATGATAAATTATTGCAATGCACCATAAACTTTCGTTAAATATAAACATGTGTGCTAGGCTGGCATGGCCCTTCAATAGGTAAATAGGGCTCTTCTTTGTTTCCCAGTGTCAGCCAATATCAAGCCCCAAGTGATATTTACTTTGTTCCCAGGGGTCAAACTGTCAAATAATTACTCACTATAATAAAGTATGGAGCCGGGAGAGTAGAACGGGGAAGGGGTGCTGATTGCCCCCAGAGTCCAGGGTGACCCGGAGCACTATTTTAGCACAGAGCTCCCCCCATACCCCATGCTGAGGTGCCAACTCCTGATAATATTCACTTTCCAACATGTGCTAGGATTTCCATGATAGCATTTTCCACATGCTTATTTTTGAACTGGCTTTTTGCAGTGTAAACATATTAACATGTATTCATTTTAACTTTAACTGATGTTCTGTAATAGATCTTCCTGGTTTTATTTACTGCTTTATGATTCAGAGTATCAAATGAGATGTTCCCTTATTTCATCTAACTAAATGAGTTTTTAAATATTCATTTCTTGTCACTTTCTCCTAAGTTTGTATAGTATTGGTTTCCAGATACTTTTCTCTGAATTCTTCCATCAACAACCCTATTCCGAATTCCCCAAAATGTAATTCTTTATTGTCTAGGATTCTTTTTCTTTCTCATGGATTAACCCTTTCAGTCCCTGTATGAGTATTGCTTCTGTTCTGTATGCTTTTGAGTTTGTTGACATCATTTTGATAATGAAGTGCACTGACCATATATGGGGCTATTTGTGCAGCAGACATATGGAGTGTCCATACACAGGAACCAGGAGAGCCTCCCAGGGTGTCTTTTCGCTGTCTCTCTCTTACATACACACACACACACACACACACACACACACACACACATGCTCCAATTCTGGCAGTCCAATCAATTTAAAGACCTGTCTTGTTTTAACTCTCAGTACAGATAGAGGACCCTACGATGCAGCACGATGCCAGAGGGCTTCCACGTAAACCCTGCTTGACTTGGAAATGAAAGCAAGGTGAGATGGTCTGAGTTTCCGCATGCTGAGGTCTGAGGCTTGCCAACAGACAAGACTGGACTAATAAGGTCTGGAGCTGGCTTTTCCTCGTTATTAGCAGTCTTTGGCATCACAGGACAACGTGCTGTTTCCTTGCTCTGATGTCCTGGAGAGGTCCAGGTTAAGAAGCACACTCGAGATATTAATCTGTGCAGTAATGGCCCTCACAGGAACGTGCAGTGAAAGTGAGAGATTTCGCACTTCCCCTCTGAGCCGCCAGTTCAGGAGACGCTTCCCTCCCGGGACTGGAAGCGTGTTAACGGATGGTTTTCCAAGCCAGCCATCTGTATTTCTGTCTTTTCTCTCTGCTGCACTGGATGGGATGAATTGCCCTCCAAAGTCTGTCTCTTCTCTCTAAACGATAGTCCATTATTGTTCTAAAATATCTTGGCATTTTCTAATCTCCAAGGTGTCTCTGGCCCAGGAGGTCTCCTGAGAACTTCTACTGGAGCTGGCTGCTCCTCTCCAGCGTGGGCCACGGGGAGGAAGGCAGTGCGAGTGCTCACCTGGCTGGGCCTCGTGCGCAGGCCAGAGCTCTCCTCATGCCAACCCCAGACTCTTGCACAACGGACAGAGAGGCACAATCCCTGCATTCCCAGTGACTTCACTGAATTCAGCCAATATTTATTTTGTGCTCAGGGTGTGTGACACATTAAACTGCAAAGTATAAAACTTGGAGGGGCTGGGGACGTAACTCAGCAGCACAGCGCCTGCCTGGCAAGCACAAGGTCGTGAGTTCGATTCCTGGTACTGAAAAAAAGCAAACTTGGTAATGTGCAGCCCCTGAACATAGTAAGCTTATGCTATGGTGGGAGCAAGGCACCATAATAAGTACAAAAATGACCATGGAAAATAAAGGTGAGAAAACTAATTAAGTTATTCCCCAAGAGTACTTTAAACCATATCTTAACTTTTTTTTACATGTGTCCTTTGTACATGTATTTAGGTTCCCTCAGCTATGGAGAAATGTTAGGGCTAGGGAAAGCGATGAAGACGCCCACATTTAACACACACACATTCACATTGGTAGATAAGCCCTCTCTCCCACACAGGAGCAGCAGAAAGAGCAGACACTAAACATGTGCTTCCTGCTACAGTCCCAGTGTTTTAACCCCGTCAGAGGCCTGCTGCAGCCTTAGGATCTGGAAAGCTCAGGTCTCAGTGGTTAAGATTTGGTGACAGAGACGGACGCTCTGGATTCCAGCTGCAGCTCTTGATAGCTGCGGTCCTGAGCAAGGTGCTCAGCCTCTTGGCCCATTTTGCAGCGCAGCACGGGTTTGTCCTGAACATTACCCAAAGTGTCTCTCTGCTTTTCTGGCACGTGGTAGCGTCAGTGTACAGAAAATTCCGCTGGAATTTTTTCCCATGCAAAAGCACTCGAACTTCCGTGCTTACCTACTTATTTATTAAGTAAAAAGAATTTCCTTCCATGCCACTTGCCTTTGTAGTTTCTTGCCTTTTTCCTTTCTTATCAAGGCTATGGTGCCGCAGCCCCTAGCTGTGGTCCTCCTCGTCCACACCTTCCCCCTCCTCCTCTTCTTCCCCTCTCTCCCTACGTGTGTTTGTGAACGGGCAGTGAGCGAAAGTGTTCGTCAATTGCAGCAGCAGAATTAAGTGATAAATATTCTGTTTACTTTCTTAATTCCCACTCTCGTTCATTAGTCATTTATCTTCCAAGGGGAAAAAGAACCCAAACTTTTAAAACTACATTGTCTGAAAATGCATCTCTGCACTACATTCCGTATTTTCTGAAAACTTTCTTCCTGAATTCATTCAGAAGGTCAGCACTCTGCCACGGCAGTCCATCGGAATTTCAATCACAGTGAAGAAGTCGCTGATTTCCAACACACCAGCGTTGTACTAAAGAGGACTGCACTGCCTCCCTAGCTTCCCCGCGTTTCTTCTCCGTGCCGTTGGTCACACCGATGCCTGGGCCTCGCCCCGGCGGATTCCACGTGCACACGACGTCCTTCAGTCACGCCCCTGCCCTCCCTGCTTTGGCCACGTGCCCCCTAGTTTCCCATTCTGGGGCTCCATGTGTGAAACGTTTTGTGATTATGTTTAACTCCCCATGACCTATCCTCGCACGAGCTCTCCCTCTTCCCTATGTTGACCGAAATAATCCAGGCTCAGAAAAACAAATATCACACGTCCTCCCCAACGCGGAGAATCTAAAGCAGATGACAGGACAGTAGAAGGAAGAGCATTATTAGGCAAGGCGGAGGGAACGTAGCTGCTTTTTCTAAGCAGATGTTTGCAAAGAACATCCGATTCATCCAGTGTTAAATTAAGCAAGAGATGCAGGAAGGGGGTGCTCTGCAAACCCTCAGCAGCGCCTATGCTTGCCAGGCAGGCAGGCAGCAGAAGCCTGGGTCATGCCTCCCCGCGCATGCGCACTCCCGCGCCGGGGGGCGGGGCTTCTCAGGCAAAAGTTGTTCTTCCCAGCATTTTACGCGTCCCATGCACGTGTTTTCAGTGACCCCAAGAACTTCTCGGTTGATAGAAGACTGTGAACATTTCCCATTTCTCATAAACTACACACACTTGAATGTGATTTTCATGAAACAGAAGAATGTTCAAAAGATCATTTTATTAGCAGCACTACCCTCCGACCCTCCATGTAGCTAAGAATCTTTGGTTTCAGTGAATTGTTTTATGTAAAACACACAATTTTATTAACAAAAGATAATAACTGCAAAGGCAATCTGATAACACCAATGAGAAACACAGTCTCTAGTTATTTAAAGAACTGTGGGGTCTAATTCTCCCTCTGCCTTCTACTTACAGCATGACGCAATCACAGTGCAGGACTCTGCAGCGGAGGAATTAACCCAACTAGTTCAGGTTGGAATACAAGCACGTGTTAATGCAAGCACTCAATTTCAATAGTAATCGCTTATTCAGTTGCATACAGACATTACAAGTGCACAACAGTAGAATACAGATTGATACTCGATTCTATCATTTAGGATATTATTTTACAAACGTGATCACTAATTGAAAGCAATAATTTAATTGGTAAGACAAACAAGTCAGCTTTGTAGACAAGAAGAGCCTAGTTACTGCCTATGTTTTCCGCATATCATACACAAATTAGGCATGTTAATGTATATTACACACAGGATGGCATAATTTGCAAATTTTGCAATTTTTACTATATTTAGAAACATATGGACTATGTCTGAGACTGTTAAATATGTAAGTCCTTAATTTCCAAAAATAGTTTAAATACTGTTTGGAAAATATGTAACCAATTATTTGTTATCTAAAAAAATACTCAGAACAGAACACTTTTCTTCACAAACATCAAATTATGGTACAAGTAATAGTTTTTAAAAATTTTATGAAACGAGCTCTATAAAATTAGTCATCATTACTGCCTACTTTTATTTCACAAAGCTTTGATTTTATGGCAATAAAACCAAAACTTTTACAATTTATCTTCCTTTTTTGTTTTCAATTTTTATAAAACATCAGGCAACTTCTGTCTGTACCATTCCAATAGATGTGGTTCTTCTCAAAGATGAGCAACCTTTTGGAACAAAGTCACTCCTAAAACTTACTGCAAGAGCTGTATAATTGAAAAGAACTTGTACAGAGACTCATATTTGACCTGAATATTTTAAAGCACCTTTCAATACTTTTTCCCTAGGTAGTCTAGTACTTGGGATTATACTAAACCCTAGTTATTGGATTACCTCATATTTAAAATATTATTAGAATAACCTCCTAATTAAGAAGCACAAATTATGCTCCTATAAAAAGTCCAAATGGGGAAGGGCTCAGCTAAGTGGTGTGCTGCTATATGAGTTTTGAGGTCCTGGCCTGTGTAGGCTGCATGCTGAAGACCGTTGTGTCTACCCAGCTCGGAGGCCTGGTCATACAGGAAGGGGCGGCCTCAGACACCTCCCGGCAGAGGGTAATCTGGGCGGTATTGTGCTTTCCTTGCTGATCTCTGCAGCAAACGAGCAAAAACAGCATTTTACTCAGACTTCTAAACAGGAGTGAGATTTGGAAGAAACTGTAAGAGTTAGGCAAAGATGAAGAACTGGTGTTTCTAACTGGAAAGAAAGAGCCCCCTCCCGGAAGGTGATGTGTTTGGAAAGAGACAGCTGATAATGAGGAGAGAAAAGGCACTGGCATTTGCATGGTTCCTGAGACTACGCTCAGCCTTGGAGAAGGTGTAATTAGAGCTTGCGCAGCACTGGGAACAAAGCCTGTCACCACGAAGGAAAGCCCCAAGCTAAGCAAAACCCTGACTGGTTACATCGTTCCGTTCCCTCTCACTGCCCCCAGAAGAGGAAACACCATACAACACCATCCTGGGCTTTCCTAATATTTGGGACGGACGGCGCTCTCTTCTGTTTAATATTATTGCAGGGAGTAATTAGAGCTTTTTAGGTCAGAGAACAAGTCAGCATCCTTCGGGCAGGAGGACTGCGGGAGGGGATGAGGAGGATTTGCCGTGTTTCTCGGAGTCTTGTTCATTCCTGGAGGTGTCAAGGGCGGGGCTGACTATGTTGTCCTGAGAGGCTGGCTGTGCTGTGCACTGTGTCTCCCTGATGAGCAGAACCCAGCGGTTGTCACCTCCAGAGTGTGGGAGGAGGAGAGCCTCTACCCTTCCTTCCCACTACGCTTCTCATTCTAGGACAAGGGCCAACCCGAGCGACTTGAAAGTGTGTGTTCCCAGAGCAAAACTCAGTTTCCTTGCCTTAGTAATTAACAACAAAATGTGCATCTCTGTGATTTTTGATGAAGCTGGTCACACTCTCCAAATTTGTCTTCTTTCTTAGACCCTTTGGAGCAAAATTCCCATATCCTCAGACAATGGAAATTACTGATAGGATTCACTATTTAGATTTCTCACTTTGATAAATTTCATCATAACAAAGCTTTTGCTCAGCGGACAAGAAGAAGCCTCTAGGTAGTCTAAACATGTCCCTAACAAATCAACAGCATGGGTAGCAGTTTGTCCTGGCTTCCATGGATGTGGACAATCACTCAGCCCATGGGTCTCTGGGTGATCTAGACTATGCTGTGGGACAGAGATGTGCCTGCTGCCTGCTTCCAGCTGTCATAATACAGAAATGATGTACTGAAGGCACCGAGGGTTGGGACAAATGTACCAAGCATGGCCTAGCATGGTTAATGTTCAGTCTTTATTAAGTCTGCCTTTTAAATTCTCAGTCATCGAACAGGAAAATCTTACTAGAACCCAGCACATTACTCTCATTCAGTTTTAAGGACGCAGACTATTATGAAAGAAATAACCAAACATAAATGCACGGTGGCAGGTGTTATTGACGTACTTCAGCAACAGAACTTTTACATTTTGGTTGACATGCTGAAACCTCCCCTTTATTATGTATGTATATATAAATTTCTTTGCTAATACCCCTAGGTGGCAATATTACAATACTTCAGTTTGGAAGATACTCAGGAGAGAGAGAATATCTGAAACAAATGTCTGGAATCTGTAACCTTGCATTTTGATATCTCCAAAAATAGAGAGCATTGAAAATTGTCTAGTAGCCAGTGCTAAGCTGTTTTTATCGCCAGTGTAGAACACAGAAGGTGTCTGAGTGTTTCACAAATTGCATTAATTTGAACAAGGTTTTCTTCTACACTGAGAAAGATGTGGGAGAGGAGAATTCTTAAAGCCCATTTCCTCCCTGTGTGGATGAAAGATCTGTTACTGGATGGTAATTTCTTTCCCAAATATTCCATACTATCTACTATGAATGCTGAAACAAAGTCCAACAGACCAATGTCAAGGGTATGGGGTACAGTGCATGGCTAAGATGTTTTTACTTTGGTCCAAAAATTTTTGAGAATACATTCTAAAACATTTTTTGTTTAGGTGTGGATAAGAACCCTCTTAAATACTGCTGGGATAAAGTGGTACAGTCATGTGTCAGAGCAACTTGGCTGCATGGATAGGGAAGCTCAGGGTACTTAGGAATTTTGACTTTACAAATGGGCTTCTGGTTTATAAATTCATCCCAAGAAAAAAATGTATTAATAATAAATAACTATTGCATTAAATATAACAACCACAATAAATTGCATCAGCATTAAGGCACCTCTAGAATTATGTAATTTGTTAATGAAAGTAATTATGCATTGATGTGATGGAATAGTAAACAAACATCAAAATTATACTTATAAATAATATTTAATAAACTTGGGAATTATTATAATACAAACTGAAAAGTCAACACTGAGTGTAAAAGTATCAATTACAATATGATATTTAAAATAATACTAGCATGAAATATACAAATATTTATGAGTTTTCTCTAGATAACACAATTATGTTTAATTACTTTGTTATTAAACTGTTGAGAGTTTTTTCCAATGAATTCAAACTGTTTATATAATAAAAAATATTGTAGATGATGTAGTTTGTTGTCTTATGTCATAGATGACCAAGACACCCACCAACAACCACACATGCACACCTGCAGGTGTCCGTAGTGTGAATATTTTTAGTTACTTCTGTGCCAATATTCAGGTTGATGAACATCACTGAATTTTTTGTGCCAAGCTATTACTGTTTTGGATATTTAAAAATCTAGACTGAGTAAAGTTAAAATAGGGTGACCCTTAAGACCATACAGTATTAAAATTTAAGGCTGACAATATAGCCGAAGATAAATCTATCACGGAAGTGTCAACCCATAATATTAGATTCCTGTGGAAGAGAATAAAAACTTCACAAGTGTGGTGCTTCATCTGTACATGTGTAATTCATTTGCATAATTATATGGCTCTACCTGCCTCTGCTTACATAGATTATATGCATCTTTATGAGGATTAATGAATAAAATATATACTTGTTTTTTCATACATTTGCAAAATGTCATCAGCTCTATTTTCCCCACAGTGACTGAGACATCCTTTTCATCTGCTCATATTCGTTAATGTTTTTATGAACTGCTTAGTGAGTGCCTCTCTCCATGTGTGGAGACGTGAGGGTGGGTCCGGCCAAGTGGCGGCCTCCCCGCAGCCTCCTTTCCTCAAGGGCGCCAGAGGATGTAGAGGGCTCTTCCTCAGCAGGCGCCTCGGAAACACTAGGAACTCATGGGGAGCCCAGGTGCACTCATACACCCAGCGGAGTCCTGCGGACTGATATGGACAAGAAGGGACTTAGCCTGCGATGCCTCTACGGAGACGGCATGAAGATGCTCGGGACACCTGTGCAGGAAGAGCGATAGCCTTAGTCCCTCCTTGTTTCTCAAGAGATGTGTGCAAGGAAGCCAAGCAGGGGAAGATGACACGGGGGTCACAGAAAGGCACAGAGACCCTTCCCGGTTTCCTCATGCAGCTGGAATAAGTTATGGAACGGCAGTGAGACCTGAGGTGCACCTGGGATGCTGTCGCAGATCTGGGCGCAATGGGTCGCAACAGTGTCCTGTGAGAGGCTTCTAGGGTGGCGATGGTGAGAAGTAGGCAGGAGAAGGTGTCAGCCGAGTCAGGACCCACTGAAGGAGCAGGTGGAAGATCAAGGGTTGAAGAAGGGCCCCTTCCTCACTGGCTGTTGGCCTGCAACTTCGAGGTCTGAGGCTCTGAAATGAATGGTGCAGTGAGGCCTTGCGATAGAGTTTGAAGAAGGAGGCGATATTGATTCTGGGTGTGCTATGTCTGGTCCGAGGTCAGCTCTCTCTGTGGCCATCAGCAGCAGGACAGCTGAGAGGAGGGGACTGGAACGAAGGCAGAGTTTCAGATTCCTCACTGAAAGAAGTGGAAGCTACACAGGTGTAAGACAGGCAGAGACGGGAGGGGCTGGAGCCGGCTTGGGGACAGCAACCAGGCATGCAGAGACACGGGGAGATTCGGAAGTGCAGGCAGCCACGGAGGGTCAGGTGGGAACCCTGACTGGGAAGGTGGCCGAGCCACGGGGAGAAGGAAGGGGAATCCTGGAGAAGAAGGGAGTGCTGCGCCCTGAGAAGAGAGAGGGCATCGGTGCATGACTTCGACAGGTCCGTGAGAGAACACAGAGTTCCACACCCTGATGAAGGTGAAGTGAATGACGCAGGTGAGGACACCTAGTACAAATGCCACTGAAGGTCGAGCAAAAGGCTTGTCTTCCTGTGCTTGCTCTCTGTGGATACCATCTGCACAGTATCAGCGCATCTGTATCCGTATCTGCGTAGGGGAGTGGAGACAGCTCCCTGGGGACAAGCATTCCAGTCTGGATGACCCTTAGGTCACCCCGTTGGTGTCATTAATTCTCATGTTCTTTGGCCACTGACTCTGTTTCCCTTTTCCATTTACTGTTTCTTGCAAGGAGTTCTCAGCAGTCCCTAAGTCTGAGAATGCGTGTCCCGCATATTTGGAATCAGCTCCTTTCGAGCCTTCACCCCATTTCCTAACTTTATGCTTATGTTTCTCATAGTCTCTCAGTGAGTGACTTACATGCATTTTTAACAAGCAGGAAGCTTTGCTTAACCACTAGCATATGGCTTTGGAAGAGGTAGAACATGTGGTCTAGAATAATGATAACCTACGTCATCAGCCCAAGATCAAACACAGTAAAAGCAGTTCCTTTGGTCAAGTGAAGTCCAAGTCAGGTTAGCTCACCTGGTGGAAGGCTGTCCACTCATCAGCAACCATGAATCCATGACTGTCACCTGGTGGTGTCGGTGCTTGGGCTTGACGGTCCTTTCACAAGAAGGGGTGGTACCTAGAGAGGGGTCACTGGGAAGTGGGAACTGTCTGGCCTCTACTCCTCTTCCCATAGCTAGAACAGAGTCCAGCACACGCAGATGGCCAGGCAGGTGAGCTGTGGGTCCAGAAAGAGGAACACAGGGCCGGTAGAAGCTCCTCTCCCTTCAAGGGTGTTGTTCTCACATTGTCCGCAGCACCTACATGTCCCTCCTCAAGGCTGTGATCAGACTGGAGACAGGAAAAGGATCATGGGAAACCAAACTCTCAACACCTGAGTTCATGAAAGCCCAGCTCTCCTTCCTTGATTCCCCTACATTCTAGGAACTCTGCAGGGGGGCTGTGTGGACCTGATGCTAACGGTTTCGGGAGCAGTCGCACAAGGGGCTGCTGTTGCTGCTGCCCGGGTTTGCTTCCAGGCTCTGCTTTTGTTGGAGATGGGACTCACTCCTTCCTCCCCAGGCTGAGGTCTTCAACATCAGTGGGAGACTCCGGTCATACAGCCAGGTTCCACAGCACAGTCCAGATGGGAGGCTGTCTGTGAGCCCAGGCTGAATACATTAGAATTTTTTGTACTAAATTTAAAGCACAAGCAACGACATCATCAAAGTTCACATGATGATCAAGCCTAGAGACAAAATAATACAGGAAGGTAGCAAGCTAGGCGGCCCTTAGGTAGCTAAGACCCAGTTTCTACTAAATGAAAAGAACCCCCACCGTGACCAGCAGGCAGCAGGAGATGAAATGCCCATCTTCCCAAGAGGCTGTCAGAGCCTCAAGACAAGGAAATGCAGTGATCCCCTCCACTAATTCATAAATGATGGGCTTAAATGGAATATTCTTCAGAGAAAAGCAGTCTTTGAGTCCACTTTTTAACTTTACAACTTGATCTAGGGAGTACATGGTGGCTGTCGTCCAGGCAGTAAAGCCTCCAGGGCTGGGTGACCAAGGTTTTCTCTCGTTGGAAGTACAATTTTTATATCTCATTTGTACTGCTTTATGCTGTCCTCAAATAGACTTTTATTAAGAAGTGAATCTGTATGAGTGAACATCTGATGTGTGTACTGAAAACCACAGCTTTTTCTTGGATGGGAAGATTATATTTCATTAAGATAACAAGTCTTCTCAACCTCCTTCTTAAATTTACTGACCTCTGAATAAAATTCCACTAGAGTTTTTAGAGCTAAAAAAAAAAAAAATTCTTCAAACCCAGAAAAAGAAATATGCAAGAATCAGAATGAAATTTGTGGAAGGAAATGTAAAAAGGACCGCAAGGCTTATCTGATATTAAAATGCATTTTAAAGCTAGTAAGCACCATGATAAGGCTTAGTGTGGCCATCACAACATTTAGTGAAGTAAGAACAGAACTGGGACTCTAAAATAGAGCAAGCTATATATGTAAATCTGATGTTTGATAGAAGTGGCCTTTCAAGTCTTAAAAAAGTTGAAATTTCAAAAACTAATGCCATATTGATTAATATTTATAAAAATTTGGAACTTATTTACACTTTTTGGGGAAAATTCCAACTGAAAACATAAATTGCTTATTTTAAATTTGAGACTTTGTATTCTATGTTGTAAAGAACAAGAATAAATACGTGTACATATGATATAACTTGACTAATATTTGTTGAAATAATGAAAAACTAAGCTCATAGAGTAGAGGTGGCTGTCTAGTTAAGATCCAGAATTCTCTCCTCCAAAAGAAAATATGGGGAAAGACTTACTGACCCATGGTAAAAGCAGCTAACCCAGAATTAAAAGGCAAGTAGGGTCAGGAACATCAGTAGGAGAGTAAGGAATGCCAGCAGGTGACTCACAAGAACTTAAAAATCAACATGAAATTGCATAAGACACTGTGGAAGGATGTTTCATCTCAGAGGTATTTAAATAAATGCTCATTAAAGTAAAAGATACTTACTTCTTATATTAGCAAAGGAAATAAGTGGTAATAAACACAATCATAGTTTTAAGGATAAATTCACTTGCTGAACTTTATTGTGCACTAATATATAAAGTCTTGAGATACTCAAGTGAGTATATCATCTTATGACAATTACTATATGTTAAAATCTGTATAATTTTATAGAACGTGTTTCCAGAGAAATGAAATGCAAAAACCTTAAGACTAAGGAATTGCTCTTTGGTGAATTCATTCTAATGAAATAGAAATACACACAAGAAATTTGATCCCAACATAGTTAAATATGAAGAATTGTAATCATAATAAGTACACATCAGTAAATGACTTAGGACACTTTTAAATTAAGTTAGTTAATATTCATAGAAGGTAACCATATGCAGTCATTACATTGGAGTAATGATTTTGATTTTATTTTTAAGCACTGAAAGATATATGCAATACATTATCAAATAAGTACATGTTTTCAAAAGACTATAGGTGATATAATCCTCTTTGTGGATATTTCTGTGTAAAGTCTGCCATGGGTAACACACTGCAAAAATTAAAAATGAGATATTGTTATTTGCTTTATTTTCTTCTTTACCTTGGTTACACTTCTGTAATAGTTTACCATGAGCTGGGAAACAGTAGTTTTACAAACAGAAGACTGCGTGCTTTGCTTGGAAGAAACAAAATATGAATTTGTGCACTGCTTCTTCAGCAACTGAGCCCTGGGGCTGTAAACCTGGTGGAATCCAGCAGGATTAGACAAGGACCTGGTGCTGCTGGTCTAGTCACCTCTGGGCCCAGCTGTACCCCGATGACCTCCTTATATGGAGCTTCTCGCCTCTGTGAGGGGTATGAATTCCCTTCTGATTAAAAACATCAAGATACTGTATACCTATGTTACCAGTTCCCCACGGGAAACATGTATTACAAGTGTATACCAATTAAACTGTTTCTAAAAAGATTCACTATTCACAGTAATAATGATGCTGAGCTTGAAACTCCAATTCCACCTTTAAACTTTCCATCTTTGAAAGTACATCTCCATACCTTGGTGGAGAAGGGTCTGGAATAAGGTGGGGCAGGTAGGCCCCACACTGTAGGGCAGTTTGGTAACAAGCCTACGGTGGGAGTTCAGAGGTACAGGAGGATTGAGCATGTCCCCACCAGGGAGAACCATCCCTTCTCCTACAGATCTGCAGCCCATCCAGGACCCCAGGATCCTTCTGGCCTGAGGTCAGCGTGGGTGGTGAAGTCATACCAGGGGAAGAGCAGAAGGGTTCAGAGCTTGCTATCTTCAACCACAAGGACTTTTAGTGAGAAAGCAGGAAAGTGTCCTGCAAGCCTCTGAGGTGTCTCTGAAGGGCACCCCATTAGGTTCCCAGCAGACTTAAAACACAGGTTTGAATGCCTAAAACCGTAAGCTACAAATATTCTCCAAAGTAACTCAAAGCCCTGAGAAGCAACATGAAGACATAGGGTGAGGTAACAGGATGTCTCCAGGGTGTGGAATTACCTTTGAATTAGATCCCTGCTTGAAGTTGGAATTCCATTTTACTGTATAGCATTTCAATGGATTAGAGGTCTGTTCGGGTGTATTTAGGATCACTTGCATAACACAGATTTACTTTAGAAGGTAAGAGTGGGCTCTGTGGAGTCGATGTTTCAGGGATCCCAGTTTCAGCACTAGAAGCATTGTGTGAAAATTATCAAGAGGCATTCCCAGCAGGAGAGCCGTGTACCACTGCGAACTGCGGGATCCAGCATCCCGGGGTTGCTGTGTCCGCTCCAGCTTGCAGAAGGATGCCCAGTGATTAGTTACCCTGTTCCTCGGTGCTTTTAGCCAGCTCTTTCACGGGACCTGTTTTAGGGAGGCCAGGATACTTGACCTCTGGGTGCAAAGCACTTAATCTCTCTGGGCTTCCTGCCAGCAAAATAATAGTTGCAATAATACTACTAACAATGATAATAAATACCAACAATTATTATGACTACTGTTTATTAATTAATCCTTATAGATACTAATTAGTAGTAGTGGGATGATAGTGTCTACTTCATGCACTAGCAGTAAAGGGTAGAGGAAACAGTAAGTTTAACAGAATGAAGACAGATTCTGGATTACTGTCGATACAGTAAAAGCACTTTGCTATTTAAAATGTCATTAAATGCTTCCAAAAAGACATTTGGGAAAAACTCATTTTTAAATTACCTTTCTCAAAAAGTCTAGCGGTTGCCAAGGTTGAGGTCAAATCAGTTCGGCCTCCAGGGAGGCAATGTGCTTGATTGGAGACGTCGCCCAAAGGCACTATGTCGCCCAGTGGCACAGGCCTAACAGACTACAGAGCCGCAAGGTGACAGAAAGCCCTTTGCTATATTTTTATGTTGTGCTTCAATATGATTTCCCCTTGAATTTACATTAAACTTACACCCGGTCCTGATGCCCCAAAATTTGTTAAAATCTTGAAGTACAAGGATTAGAAACCTAAGAATCAAACCAGATTATCTTGTGATAATATTTATGCAAATCAGGGAAAGGGTGGGACTGCAGACTGTCAATCACAGTTCTCTTTGCCCTCCCAGGATGCTCCAGGGCAACCTCTCGGTGCTTTGATTCTGTGAAAGCCACAGACAAAGGTGGCCACAGCCCAGCACTGCTTAGCAGGAACTCGCGGCTGCACATTCCATCCCACACAGATGTGGGCCGGGTGCTACAATCGCGATAAACCTCAAGGAGCCAGAGAGTTCGCTCTGAATCGGGCAACACTGTGTCACTGACCCTCAGCCCTGTGTCATTGCACTATACTCTTTGCTTCTCTGACCACAGGCAATGTTTTCTGGGTTTTAAGCTCAATCAAGTCATTGTTAACCGTTTTTCTTGAAATTTTCAGAAAAGATGTTGCTAAGATGTAGAAAGGAGAATTGTACACAAATAGGAAAAATAATTGTGACTTGGGACCATAGTTCCTTTGGCTTTTGTAAAATTCTTATTCAACAGATAACATGTTTTCAAGTATTTCAAGCCAGATATGGTGGTACATGCCTGTCATTCAGAACTGGGAGGCTGAAGCAGGAAGATTACCAAAATTTCAAAGCCAGCCTGAACTATACAATGAGACCCTGTGGCAAAACACCAAAGTAAATAAATAAATAAGTAAAAATGTCTAGATAACTTTCAAATCTTAGAAAGCCCGATCACCTGACCATATGGCGAAAACACCAATCTAAGAAATACCTTTTGCTGAACTACTAAGACACACATTTTTTTCTAAAAGAGCAAAATTAGACTGTGTAGGTGTTAACCTGTCACACACTTGAGAATATTTGGGCATTGATGGGTTGTCACATAAATCTCCGTAGATTCCAGCTTTAAGGAGTATCATGCTTTGGGGCATAGGATAGGAAAAGCAGAACCTGGCGTTTTGCTGCTTTGCTAAGTGTTAGCACGGCTCTGTGGTCTGGCCCTTAACACGCACATGGTGTGAATGAGATGGAATTTCACACCCTCTTTGGAGAGGGAAAATACAGCGGAACACTTCTCCAGCCTGTCCGGTGCCCCTGAGTGGATGTGGCCGGGTGTGGACCAGCTGCAGGCCTGGGAGACCCCTTGCTACAGGTGACCTTGAGAACACGGAGAGGCCGCTGCCGAGAGAAAAGCAATTTCATTTTTGAAATTACACATTGCTGTTCTCATTCATCTTGATAAGCACTTTTAAGGCATAAGAAGGGGCGGGAACATGGCTTCGGTAAGGGTTATGGAGGGCCCTTCCGAAGCACGGGGTTAAAGTAAATTTAGATGCTCAAAGATACATTTGATTTCTATTCTGGGGATAAATTGGCCACTTTAGAAGGGGCAAAAAGGAAAGACAAAAAGACGAAAAGAAAAGCAAGGGAAGAAAATGGGTTTAAGAGCAAAACTGTTTTGCGTTCTACTTTTTGAACGCACAATTGCAGAGACTTTACTGCTTGTGTAAGTGCACAGAGCACGACTCATTCTGTTCTTGTTCCTGCAGTTGGGCTAATCGTGTATGTGGTCGGGGGAACACTTTGCATTGAGGAAAAGTTCTGGAGCTCAGGAGTGGAGTCAGAACCCTTGGAGCCTACACGGCTACGATCCTCCCAACATGCACAGAGCAAAGCAGCTCCTCGCAGGATGCTGGTGCTCCTCCCGCAGTCCTCAGGGTCCTTTGCCTGAGCCCAGCGCTTGACAGTACACTCCACTGGAGCCCTCTGAGAGGAGGCGAGGGGCAGCCACCAACCCAAGAGCAGACATGGAGACCAAGTGCCGGGGACAGGGTCTACCCATGTGTAGTCACACTAAGCATGGGGGAAACCCTGCAGCCCAGAGACGCTCCGTGACAAGGAAGGCTGCATTTGCAGTTCCTCACATTTAGCGCATAGAGGAAAAAAGAAAGAAAACAACATCAAAAGTGAGTGCTTCTCTTTGGAAAGGCCTATTTGGGAGGAAGGAAGAGGCCACCTGCAGTGACAGCAGTCACTCCATCACTGGGTGGGCACCCTATGTCAGCACACTGCTCTACTCTGCATGTCTCCTCCAGGCTGGGAAGGAGGGTGCTTGCTTGGGGACAGCGGCTTCAGAGGGCAGGGACAGGGCCCAGTGGGTGCCAGGTTTTCCCACCCTGTGTGCCAAAGCCAGGCAGGCAGCAGGACCTCCCTCTCCTGTGCTTGTCCTTGTGCCTCCTGAACCCCAGCTGCACGCACTCCGAGGGCAGACCATCCAGCCTCTGCTTGTTCTCGATACACAGACAGCTCCAGCAACAAGGAGTGCAGCCTTGCATCCAGCAGAGACCCCACAGGCAGGCAATGTGGGGTTTGAGAACACAGCCACGCTGACTCCTTGTGGTCCTGATGCATCTGACACTGCAGTGTTGTGCCCTGTGTACGGACAGCGTGCCACCCTACCCCACTGACCCTGCAGGTTCCCTCTGAGTGGATTAGGTACCTTCCCCACACTCTTCCTTCTTTTATACAATAAGCACAAAATAGGACACAGGAGGCTGAAGCAGGAGGATGGCAAATTCAAGCCCAGCCTGGGCCTCTTAAGTTATTTAATGAGGCCCTGTCTCAAAATAAAAAAAATGGGCTAGGGTGTAGCTCCATGTGAGGGACCTGAACTCAATCCCTAATACCACCAGAGAAATAAAGGAGACGTAGCACACAAGGTCCCAAAGATGTGAATGGCTTGGGGCAGAGTGTGATGCAGGTTCATGAGAAAGGTGTCATTGCCTTTATCCTAAAAATGCACAACCCTAGAGAAAACTCCTTCCATGTTAAAATTCATCCAGCTTTCCTCATCTTCGGACACCCAGAGCTAGGACAATGATAGTAATCATAAAATGACATGATCCTACACATCCCTACAACTAGTGTGATGAACGCAGGTTTTTATTTTCCCTTGGATCTAACACAGTCTGCGGAAGGAGATCGCCCTTCTGGGACATCCCCATTCTCAAAGCCCTCCCTGCTCCCTTTGGTAGTCTGCATTCTGCTGTGACCACCTGTGCATGCTTGTACGCAAACACAAACTGGTCAAGGATTCCGGACCTGCCCTGCAGAAGTTAGTGATGGATTGAATCAGCTTTGTGCTCACTTCCATCTTCTCTGCTGAGATCTGAACTGAGAAAAGGCTGACTGCAACTCACAGAAGGACAGCTGGTATTCTTCCTGAGCCCAGTGGGACGGCCCTAAGTCCCTCGCCTGCCTGAGGGTGGAGTTGAAAAGAAGGATCCAATCACCCTCAGATACTTCCCAGCTCACTCTGGGAGCCCGACTGCACTGTCTGGGATTAGCCTTCACATCGCCAAATTTCCAAGCAAGCCATCTCGCTAGAGTGAAGAACGAATGCTATTATTTTGGGGAGACGATTTATGTCCTCTTTAGAGATAATTATTCCTCTTGAAGATAAGGAGCTTCCCTGTCCTTCAAGATGCCTGCAAATGCTCCCAAGCTCTTCAGCCAAGTATGCTTCACACAGACAGTGCTGAAGAGCAGGTCAGTGGGAGCAGGAGATCAGACCTGCCCACAGGTTCTAGCACTTGTGGAAGCCTGGTGCTGGCGACAAGCACTTCCTGAGTTCACTGACGACGCAATCAGCCAATGGAACTTGAAGTTCTTGAAAAGAAACCCACATCTTAATTTAATATCACCATAGCACATTTGATACCCAAAGAAATATTTCCAGTAATATCTTAAAAATTAAGTTCTTGGGGCCAGAAATCTAGCTCAGCAGTGCAGCACCTGCCTGGCAAGCACAAAGTCCCAAGTTCGATTCCCGGTACACACACACACACACACACACACACACACACAAATTAAATTCTCTGTGTAAATTACTTGTGCAGCAGTTCATCCTTGATGAATGACTGGGGTTGAATGGTACTGAGTACCTCATGTCATGTGAAATTCAGTAAATGCACAAAATGTATGAAGCAGGATTTGTTACCACTGAGATTGGATCTCATAGGACCTAGTTCTGCTGCCACCAATACAGACCTTGGCTCAAAGTGGAGCTTAGTTGTTATAGCACCACACTGGTGGCTTCAGAATTGTGCCAGCAAAGAAATAATATACTGTGAGCAATCCTGGGCGATGGCTGGTGGGACAGCAGTGATGAGCACATTGCACTACTGGGGCTGTCCTGGAATATTCGGGACAGCTGAGGCAGGGTGTCTCACACAGTCTGTGCACCCAAAGAACGTTCATTTCTTGTGTGGAATGCAAAAGTGCAAAAGACAAAGTCTGAGATGTAACAGCCTAAGGGGCTAAAATTTAAATCAGTGGAAAGGCCAACCTGAGCTGGTTTGTTCTGCCAAAGTCAGGGTCCTGGTGGGAAAAAACTCTGGGATTGCACGCCATTGCTACATGCAGTGGTGTGGTTACAGTCTGGGTCTGAAATGACTCCCAAAGGCTCATGTGTTAAAGGTGTGGTTGTCAGCCCTTGGTGCTGCTGAGGGGTGTGGAACCTGGTGGAAGGAAACTGGGTCAGAGCTGTGCCCTTGAAGAGAAATGAAGATCCCAACCCCTTCTCACGGCTCTCTTTGCTTCTGGGTCTCCATGAAGTGAGCTGCTTCCTCTAGCACTCACTTCCTGTGACACTGACCTTTCTCACACCAGGCCCCAACAGAGCCATGGAAGCATGAACCAAAACCCCTAAGACTGTGGGTCCAAATCAGCTTTTCCTCTTATGATGTGGATTTATCTCAGGCACTTGTCACAGTACTAAAGAGCTGAAAAACAGAGTCCTGAATACTGTGATCTCCAGGGGGCCACTGAAGGTCACACTGAAGAATCATTGCTGAGTGTGCTCTGGAGTATGAAGCCATACATCTTGTTGTGCTGGAAGATGAGACAGAAACCCTTCCCACTCAAGGCAACAGGTATTCCATTAGCACTCTGATAGCTCTGTCCCCCCAAATCCATATGCGGAAATCCTCACCTCATAGTGAAGGAATTTGTGGACCATTTGGAGGCGTTGTGGTTTTGATCCAAAACATTCCCTTAAAGTCTGATGTTAGGAAGTGGAGCCTGGTCAGAGAGAAGGGTCATTAGGGGGCATGACCTGAAAGGTATTCTTGTCCTACATCCCTACTTCTCTCTCTCTCTCTCTGATTCCTGGCCACCATGGCATGAAGAGTTTCCTCCACCATGCCTTTTCATCACTCCTTTTTAGTTTGAAGTCTGCTTACCATAGACTGAACCCACTGAAACTGTGAGTGAAAACAAACCTCTCCTCCTTATGTTGTCCCACAGATGAGAATGATGACTAGTACTGGAGGCGATAAAGCCGGGAGGACAGAGTAATCATGAGTAGGATCAGTGTCCTCGTAACAGGTCCTAAGGATTCCCCTCAAAGTTCCTATCACATGCAGCCACATCAAGCAGGCACTGCCTGTGAATCAGGAAGCAGCTTTCAGCAGACACACTCATCTTGGACTTCCAACCTCCAAAAACATAAAAAGTAACACTTGGGCTTTCTCTTTATTACTACATGTTTATGGTTTTAATCCTCTGGTTTAGAGAAATTTTTCACAGCAGCTAAGGACACTGCTACTTGGGGACAGAGACTAAAACCCGAAGAATCATCAAGCCCTAACCAGCATGTGCCAGCAGGAGCCAAGGAGTGCTCCAAGGAAGCAATTTTGTAGGAGCTTGATCAAAGGGTAGAGCACAAATCTTGTAAGGAAGAGCATGATGTCTTGGGAGTGCTTTTCCTCTACACAGGATTTACTAATATTTCAAGGACTCCTGGGGATTGCGGACATTTGCTCTCAATATGGCTCAGAGAGGCCCAGCCCATGTGGAGACGGCAGAACTGCTGTGGGAACCACAGAAGAAAGAACTCCTACATGTAAAAATGGGAACGCTAGAGTGGGTGGAACATGTGTACCCTCATGGCCCACTGGAAGCTAGACTCACCAGCTTCAGAAGTTGGAAAGACACAGATGAACTCAGCCTGGAGTTCTTTGTCCCAGAAACCTGTGACATCGAAGTACACGGGAGAAGCCTCTCTCCTCTCCATGGCATGATGGAGGTGACAGCTGCTCAGGACAGCGCAGGCCATATGCCGACACCCAGGAGGGGCACTTGTACAACAACTACCAGAGCAGAAGTGATGCCCTCTGGCACCTGACTGGGGAGAGTCACTGAGGTGGTCCTTAGACCACAGGCTCCCTAGATAGGCTCCAGCTGAAGGCTGTGACCCAGGCAGGTGTCAATGGTAGATAGAAGACTGTCTCACTCCACTGTCCATTTTCAGACCCACTGACTGAAGGGGTGTCTGTTCCTAACAGTGAAGCTCCTGTGACACAATACAGACACCCTTGGGAGTGACTCTGCCTGTTCTTCAAGGCACTACGACTTCCTCCCCAGGTGACTATCTCCCGAGGGAAAGAAGACACACAGCTACTCTGACAAAGGTCCAACAGATTATCTGACAACATATTGATGTCCAGAGTCCTAAAGTGTCATCATCCTTCCTTACACGGAATTTAACCAATTAGCAGAGTCATTCTGAGGTCCAGCTTGGAGAACATCTATCAGGTCAGTCAACTTACTTGGTGCTCATTTCCCTGGTTGTCAAATCTATAATTGGTGCCAGCCAACCTGGCACTTTGATCAACCCTCAGCGCAAGTCCTTGGTCAATGGAGTAAAAGCCAAGGCCCAAGGGAGGCACCCCTCAACAGCCCTACCCAAGACAGGAAATCTCCAGGAAGACTGCACTCTAGAAAGCAGAGATAAAGGCTTGGAGGTTTCTCCTACTGATCCATTCAGTCACTAGTTTGGTGCCTGTTAAAAACTGGATGTGGAAAATGAAAAAAAAAAATAGCACAATCTCAGTCACACACACAACCCCATTCAGACCTTTCTTAGAAAGAGCACTTTTGCTTGGGCAGGTATGCACGGCCTTAGGTACACTGCATATGTACATCAACTTGACAAGCAAGTTTCGCTTCTCTCTCAGTCAAAAAGTAAGATGAGAAATAATACGTTTTCCCATGGAATTGACAAAAAAAACCTCATTTACATTTTTGCCCCAGGGCTATCTTCACTATACCATCTGTCATAATATAGTCAAAATAATTTTGATTGCCTTGACATTGATCTATTACATTGGTGCCAGCGTGTTGGTCAGGCCTCGGAGTGAGAGGTGGCTAGCATGCTAGAAGCCTTCTAGTAAGTCTACATGTCTGAGTTGGAGAGATAAACATCACAGAAATTCTGCAACCCCCCACCCATAAATATTTTTAAAAGCTGATGGCTGGGGCCTGCAAGGAATATTACCACTCTTGTCTTCCCTTCCATGGAGAAGGAGGACTATGCCACTGGGCCTGGTCAGCTCTGTAGGGAACATGGGCCACACCTCAGGAGACTGCTTCAGTCGGTGACCTGAGTGATTCCAAAGGGCACTGGCTCTGCACAGGACCAGGGCAGGAAGAATTCCTGCTATGGACTTGGATCACGGGGCAAGAAGCTTCCCACTGAGCTGAGCCTCGTGATCTGACAGATTGTGTCACCGGAGATGTCCTTGGTGGCAAAAGCCCTGGGTGCCATGTGCCACGTGCCTAAGTCCAAGGCCACATACAGGATTCCCGGGTGTGAGCAGGCCACAGCATGCACAGCAGCAAGCTAGATGCCTTTTCCAAAATCCACAGTGTGCTGCTGGCCCCTGCCCCTCTCCTCTGTGCTCCTCTGGACTCTCCGCTTTTCCAAACCCTCCCGTGGCTCCTCTATGCTCAGAGCCTGAGTCCTGCAGAGGGGACAGCAAGTGCAACTACCCAACCTGTGCTGAGATGTCCAAGTGCTGAGCAAACTCCTGGGTAACTGCGTGGTGACACCCGGGGGAACTTTCATGAAAATATTTGAAGGTGAGAGCAGTGTGCACACTAATAACATCAGATAGAGAATGCCCACAGCCACCTGCAGCCAGTGCCCCGCTGCATGCTGAGTGTGAGCAGAGCTAGCTCCTCTGAGTGCTCCCTGGCCATGGCCAGGTCCCCAGAGAATGGCATGCAGGTGCCAGCACGAACCCCGAATTGTGGGTGTGGGAGGGAGGGGAAAAGGAGCTCCCAGTGCCATCCTGACACGCTGAGCTGGGGTGGGCCTGGGGAGGCCTGCAGGTCTGACACCCTTTCCCAGCGCCTGTGAGGACCCCATGCCTCCTCTGGGCTCCCCGACACCTCTGCTCACTCTCCATCTCAGTGGGGCTCACACTGCTGTTCATATCCTGGCACTCAGTGTCCTATTTCAGGATTCTTGGGGCACGTTCTTACAATTTCAGTGTCATCTGGAAGTTGCTACAATAAGGTTACGATCACAGAACTTCATAAGGTTAAGGGCTGTGCATGTTATTGTGAGCCAAACCTGCTGTAAATGCCCTAGGGTTACAGTTTTTAAGTATTCTCACAAATTACCACACGGTAACACGTCCTTTACGGACAACCCTGTAACAGAGCATGATCAGCTTCCTCACAAAACAGGGTTAGAGCAAACGGAAGTCTTCAACTGAGCTTGTTACTTGACATCTGAGTGTCTTCTAAATTAGACAGCTGCCCTGAATTACAATCTATTTTCTCTTCATTTTGTCCTGGCAGAGTTCCTTATATGTGCAAAATCTTCTCACCTTTTCTACCTCACAGAGGTGGCAGGCCAACCTCCCTACACGATTCCAGAGACCAGAGCAACTCGGGACAGCTTGGGAGCCCGGGGCAGGAGCTCAGAGCCAGGATGCAGGGACACGGGCTGGAACATGACTGAAGGACGCCACTGCGTGGATGGACGTGGACTTGGGGGTCTCCAGGCCAGAGGGCGAGGCAGCCAGGCCTCCCGAGGAGAGGGGAGCACGGCCTGCTCTTTCTTGAGTTCACATGGTAAAGCAGGCTGAAGCAGGAGGCTGTGGTGTCGCCACATGCCACAAAGAGTCATGCAGAGTGTTTCCTGTAGGACCAGGCCTGGAGTTCTCTTCAGAGCTTCTTCTCTGAGATGCTGACCTAGCTAAAATAGTGTCCTTTAAATATTCCAATGAGGCGGCCTGTGCAGTGGAAACTTTCTAACAGTCTTTGTGGGACGGGAAGTCTTCTTGCTCTGTCACACAACCCAGAACCGGTGACGTGCCACTGGAGTCTGCTCCAACTTTGGTATTCTCCAAAGAAAAACTAACCACGAGAGAAAAGGATGGAAGGAAATATTGTGCATTTCTTGAAGGAAAGGTATGGTCACGGTATGATTTATGAAAGAGAAAGAAAAATTTCCATCTCTATCTCCCAGGAAGGTCTGTGCTTAATACCAACAAGGGAGCACTGGCCAAAGTTTAAAAAAATAGCAAAGAACATTCTAAAAGCATCCACCCCATGCTTGGGTTGGGTGGAGGAGAGGCCCCTTGTCACCCTTCCTAAAATTTGATGGGGACAATGTACATTGAAGTATGTCCTGTTTATCAACCCTGTCCTGTCAGGTTGATTTCAGAGCTGAGGATTATACTGCAGGTTTGTTAAAAGAACTGGATCCCTTCTGACTTTATGGCAAACCGGGGAACTGAGGTCACAAAAGCCTTCTTTCACAGACAGGAAGAGTTTTCACCTGAAAAAATAAACTGACAAAGACAACATTTACATATTGCTGATGATATAGAGCCCTTGGAGGAAACATGACCAGCCTTCCAGCTAATGGTGCATTTTAAAGACGGAAATGCCGGTCGTGTTGGAATACATAATGTGAGGGTTTCCTGTCCCGGTTTCTGTGTGTTTCCCAGGAATGGTGTCCCTGGGACCTGCTGGCTTCTTTGTGTGAACCAACATTAGGCAGAGATGAACGAGGCTCATCGCTACTCACAGATCTCCAAACACAGGGCTGGCTTCTCTATTTTCGTATTTTTTCCAAGGCTGAACCAAAATTTTTGTTAACTGTAAACTTGAGAAAAAGTAAAACAGGGAAGAGACACAGAATAAGCTCTCACTCAGAGAGCGCTCATGCCGGCCAGCTCATCAGGGAAGTAAAGCACATGCTCAGTCATTCTACAGGAGATCAAATCTCTGGTGCCCAAGCTTGCCTTGCACAATGTTGCGTAGATCAAATCTGTAATATCTAAATTAGCTACTCACAGCAAGCAGCTGCAACAGGGTCTGGTTTGGCTTGAGTTGGATTTAGGGATGGGACCAGGGCAGGATAGTTCCAGAGAAAGGAACTCATTATGAATGTCCAACATAAATGGAACAGGGAAACTTCTACTTTCCAATTTTTCTGCCCTCCCTCTAAATTCTAACCCTTTGCCGTGTTCCAGACTGATGAAAGGCCACAGCTGGGGAGCAGTGAGACCGTGATCCTTTCTGAGCCAACTGGAACTTTTTAAAAAGTTCTCCAAGATTTCCCACCCACATCAAGGAATGGGATGCATGTGAAATTGGTCCCTAGAGAGAGGAGACCTTGTCCTGGAGCACTGCTGAGTTTCCTGCTGTCATTCCACACAGGGGAGAGCAGCAAAGCATGGAGGTGAAGCCACCAATAACATCCACATTTGTGAATGACTGTGTTGTGAATCCACTGATGGTGACTGCCAGGCCTCATTGATACAAAACATCCTGTGTCCTTTCTGAAAAGAGCTGCAAGACTCCAGGAGTCCTGCTTTCGAGAGCCTGGGTTTGTTGTGGGTGTTATCTGGAGCGGGGAGACAAGCACCTGCTCCACAGCTCTGCCGGCCCAGCGCTGACCCCGGGGCTGCCTTTCTTCTCCCTGGCATTTATGGTCAGTGTGCTGTGTCCCTCTGCAGGGCAGCACCCGACCCGCCAGACCTCTGCAGGCTTTCAAAGCTGACTTCAAAAGCACAGGTTAAAATCCACAGCGCATCTTTCCAGAGTGGCAACAAAGGTTCATTCTATCCTCTTGATCAGTGGAGCTCACCTGGGGGAAATGTTGCTCCTTTTTATTAAGCGGATGAGTTGTTTCTTTGGGATAAACTGGAGACATTCTTGGCAGGCTTAGCGTCACCAGCGCCTCTCAGGAATGCTGCCAGCCCCACTGCCTCTGGCCTTTGCCTCTGCATGTCTGGACGCCCCCGCTCCCCAACCCGACCAGACTCCCCTGATACATCCAGGGCTGATTTATTGAAATAAGCACAAGCCTGCATGCTGGCAGGACAGCCCCTGACACAGATGTGCACAATACAACACACTTGGTGTCTTCAAGTCAAGAGTTTGCCCTAGATTAGCAAAGGATCGGATTACCTCGACAGGTTGGCAAAACAAAGCGTCCATCCGAGCTTGTCGCTGGCTATCGGGGAGCATCTTGCTGGGGTCTGGCGGATGGGCGTGGGGAGGCTCAGGGGACCAAGCCCTGTGGACAGTCAGTGTGGGGCCTTTTTGCTTCCGGTGAACTCGCTTAGTTGTGAGGAAACCATTGAAAACACGCATTTTATTTTAATCTACTCCCAGCCAATAAAGAGTAGCTTGCTGTTCCTCCCTCTGCCCTGCTTTCTTTCTTACTTTCTTCTTCTCTTCCCCCTTTAAAAAATATCCCAAGTCTTGAATACTCTCCAGAGAGCAATGACCTAATATTGTGAATCACCATCGCTTTTCTGTTCAAGAACACTGATTTAGTTAACAAATGCATTTGTGAATTTTACTGCCAAATACTGAATCCAACAGGTAGGGTTTGGCAGTTTCTCTCTGGCATTAGCACATTAAACCTGACTTTAATTCTTTCTAGTAGGGAAGTAGTTGAAGCCACACCGTGCTTGGAGGAGGTGGACAGTTCTGAGTCACACAGAAGGATGGCCTGCTGCAGTTCCTCCTGTCTCCTTCCTCAGGGTTCTTCTATTTTCTGTCTCTCCTATTGGCTCTTTCCAGTTCAATTTTTGTAGTAGGTAAACTTCTTTGTGATGGTGTCAGAAATGACAAATAGCATCATTTTCAGACGTCTGGGGGAAATTTCCCGGTCCAGATTCCTGGGTCCCTGTGTGGTATGAGCATAAGTAGTTTCTCTTAGCATACTTGACTCCATCTTTGAATGTTGTCAGCAAGGCCGAGGCTACCAGCCAGGTGGGGAGCACTGCCTAAATGCAGCGATGGCTGGCCTGATGACTCAGACGGTCCCAGCTCACTTATGGCACAGACAATCAAGTAAGGGCTCCAATGGTACAAAAGCATCAGTGTCCAGGTTGGGATCGAAAGTCTGAAGGCCGCCTGGCCACACTGACTCTGTCCCCGGACCGAGGGTCATCAGTCACCCTGATGGAGGCTCACCCACGTTCACTGGAGACACTTGGCACATCGCGTGTCTGGTACCCTGTCCGACAGCCAACCAGGACTCTGTCCTCAGCTCGGTTGGCAGCCATTCCCCCATGAGGCAACTCCTCACGGTGCTCCAGACTTAACGTGCTAAAGTACAGGACTTGCGGTGAACTTCTTGTCTGTCGTGCTCTTAAGAAGGGTTTGATAATCCATGTGGCTTGCAGAGGGATCTGGTGTGAGTCTCTCTGCTTGGACAACCTTCTGATCCTTTCAGGGTGCTGGCGACACCGCTTGGTCTGTACGCTGATGTGGAGCGAAGGTTCACAGTCTCCAGCACAGCTGAGTGGTGGGTGCACAGGGTGCTGGGGGACTACAGATTAAATGAGGGGAAGCACAGCCCTAGTACAGACTAACAGCCAACGTCTGCAGCACCCAGTGAGCTGATGTGTGTGGAATCTGCATGAAGCTGAGGCGCACATCCAGAAGCTGCACCTACCTGGGGGCGTGGGGGGGATCTGTTCAACCCCACGGAGCGTTGTCTGCTCCGGACCTCAGTCTCTGGAGACAGAGATCTACTAGGAGAGGGGTGGCCACACCCTCACCAGCCCAGGGTGACACAGAAAGTGGGGCTCATAGCACTGAGCTGTCTGGAGGAAGACATGGTTCCCCAAACCTCAGTGATCGAGCTTTAGGAGCAGCTGGCTTCCCCTAGACAAGGGTCTGAAACTGCCCAGGGGAGGAAGAGCTCCAGGACCCTCCCGATGAAGGATCTGCCAACAGACATGCGGGCCAAGGCATAGAGATACGTTCCGGAAGTAACAGCTTCTGATGCAGTAAGCGTATGCAACGTTTGGTAATTAATCCAGGTGTTTCAGTGACTTCGACTAACTCATTCGATTGTCAGATCTGGTTCCAATTAGGGGGAAAAACCATTTCAGCACGTTGTAATCCCAGGGCAGCATCTTTCAAGACTCAACTTTACTCCATCGCCACCCCTCACACATGCATCATCAAGCCCCAAATAGACTGTGAGGTTAAAATAAAAACTTCACACCCTGCAGCAGCTCGAGAGGCTTTGCAGCAGCTTCTCCCCCAGCCTCCCCATTTCCCCGCTCGGTCTCGGGGGCACCGTCCTCAGGGCAGTGTGTGGGCAACGCTACCTCAGCCTGTGCTGTGCGCAGCTGCCTGAGCTCAGCATATCATCACAGTTTCCAGCATCCAGCCCGTCGGCTGCCCCGCTTGTGCCGCAGCCTGTGGTCTTGAACCCCATTCTCTGCGGCTGTCTATGCTTACAAAACTAGTGCACTGGTTTCAGAGAAAGGGCAGAGAGGTTTCAGGGAGCGTGGGTGGGAGATCGCAGGGCGCTTCCGAGCAGCACCTGCAGAGCTCGGTGAGGTCTCTCCCTGAAAGCAGCCTCAGGTGTGCCAGCCCCTGCGGCTCCAGGGATGGGGACCGGGCTGCGTACTGGCGACACACTCGTGTCTGCTTGTGTGCTCGTGGTTTGTCTTCTCCGCCTCTTCTTGCCAGGCTCTGCCTCTGGAATCCAGGCTCCGCGGTGAAGAAAGCTGGGCAGGCTTGCTACCTTTTAGCGGGCAGAGTCGGTGGCTGGGAGCTGCTAAACGTCTAATGGGTGCAGGAATAGCGCTGAAACAGCGAACTGCAGTTGAAATTCGAAGTAACTGAGTCTCCAGGAGCATTTTAGCATGAGAAGGACGGAAAGCCGCTTTAACCACCGAGCTGTGTAACAGCAGAGTGGGAAGGGGACGCGGAGAACGGGGAGCACACAGGACAGGAAGGGACGGAGGCGGAATTAATCTGCCCTTGGGCACGGCCTGGCACTTCTGCACACCTGTTTAAACTGCCTGCCTGATGTGTCACAGCCCATCTCCCGCACGGGCTCAGAGAGCCCCCAGCTGCTCCGGCAGACGAGCGTCCTGGGCATCGCGGCCCGGAGAGTACCTGAAGGACCACTTCCCTCCCACACAAGGCGGTGCCCGGAAGTCACACAGTTCCCGGGTTTTCTCTATTAGAGGTTTAAAATACCACCTCAAGCCCAAACTGTGCCGCGATACAGCTACGCCAGCCCTTTCTACCCGGAAAGGCAAAGGTCATACACAGGGGCTGCATGAGCCTGGGCGGTGGTGGAGCTGCCTGCCGCCCTGCGGAGCTTGGTGTCAGGAGGCATCTGAGAAAGGTGATTGACAGGAGCCGTCTTCCCGAGGTGGGCGGGGCCTCCATGGCAGGCTTGGGTCCGCTTTGGGAGATTCGGCCCTGCTGTCTCTTTCTTAGCTGCAGCCCCAGAATTGGCCAAGCAGCCAGGGGGCCTAGGATGCTTCCTCAGGGCTTCTTTGCCGGAAACTTCACAACGAAAGTGTGTCTCCTGAGAGATGTTCTACTGAGGCCGCTCACAGGCGGGTGCCCTGCCACGCTGGCAGTGTTTGTGTGCCCACAAGTTCCCGTGGGTTTCTGGGAGGTTATCAGGCCACAAGAGTGGAGCCCTGAGCCACGGGGTAGGTGCCCTGGTAAGCGGCTCCTGAGAGCGGCTGTGCATGCACCCTGCCCTGAGTGAGGCTGCAGTGAGAAGGTGCAGGCCTGACCCAGAGCTGACCGTGCCTGCGCCCTCAGCCGTGACAATAAATTCCTGCAGCGCAGCGCCGGCCGACCCTCAGTGTGGGATTCGGCTGCACTAGCTGGAGCGGCTGGATGCGATGTCTCTGCGTCCGGCCGGGACATTCCAGGCCCTGGGCAGGTTGAGGGTCTCACGCTGTTTTGCTCTGCGCTCACCGCAGTCCTGGGGCGTGTTTGATGACTCGAGGCTGGCGCTCGCTCCCTGGTACCCGGAGCTCCTCCGCATGCGTCAGTGACACAGTGAGCACTGCATACCCACTTCCGGTCGGAAGTGGCGCCTGGGACTGTCCCAACCTGAGAGCCTCCCGTGTCCCCACAACCTACAGAGATGACCCCTCACCCCAGCAGCTGGCAGAGGCAGCAGCCCCGCGGCCTCGCCGGGGACACTTGCTTTCCCTCTGGAGCCTTTCATCAGGCTGCGCTACTGGCCAGGAAGTCTTTCTCTCGCCACTAACACTGGTGTGGATGCCTGCCTAGTTCAGTCTGCAAGGCCGAGCACTCTCCAGGCACACCTGTCTGACACCAACGGGTCCGGTACCGTGTCCAGTACCCTTCTGGAGGATGAGGATAAGCCAGGACAGCGCCAGGACCTCTGTGCTTCAAAGACAGCGCAGGAGCAAACAGGCTGATGCAAGGGGAGGCTGGCCAGAGGAAAAGGACAGGAAGGCCCGGGGTGGGGACAGCCTCTCCTCTAGACTGAAGTATCCTAGACGGCCGGGATCCTGGTCTGCGTGGTCCCCACCACTCACCCCAGGGCCCGGGACACTGCAGGGTGCTGTGCAGTGGGACAGGGTGTCCGAGAAGGGGACATGCCAGCAGAGACCTGCCTGGGGTGGGAGCATGAGGGCACCAAGCAGGTGCACAGGGCTTCAGCCTCTCACATATCTGACACAGCTGAGCCTCTGGTCCGCAGGAGGGGCAGAGGGTCACAGTACGAGGGCCATAGGCCTTGTGGGTGAATTCCAGACCCGAAGGGAAACCAGTGAGCAGAGGGCTTCCCTGTCCTAAATGATGGGGTTAAAATACTTTAAACAGAGTTTTTAAAAAATCGTTGCAGAGTGGCTTGCTGGGAAGTGGGGAAGAATGGATCTCCGGACTTGATAATCAAATGAGCACATTGTGAGATCTGTGGCCGGTCGTCAGATGCAGAAGCGGCAGGTAGAAAAGGCAAGTCCCGCATCCTCCTCTGGCAGTTCCTGTCTGTGCACGGCTCACCTGGGGCTCAGAGTTCTCTCTGAAGACATCGCTGATGGCAGGCATCACAGCTCTGGACTTACCCTGCTAGTGACCAACCTGGGGAGAGGCTGGACACCCTGCACAGTGACCAGTAGGGGCTAGCACACGGGCCCACAGCCCAGAGAGGACCTGGGATACTGTAGGATCCATCCACGGTTGCCCTGTGGCCACTGGCTGGATTGAGTGTGGCTGCAGAAGCTGCCCTGCAGAGAGGGATTGGACAGTGACCTGAGGGGGCACCATGGTGCCTGGACCCCAGGACAGGACAGAAGGAGCAGAAAGAACAGTAGTCAGCTCTTGTTGCTTTGCTAACTTCTGCCCGCCATGAACTCTTCTGCCTTGGAGCCAGCCAGTTATGGACTGAAAACTTCTACAAACTGTGAGCTAAATAGAACTTTCCTCCTTTAACTTTGGGTGCTGGGTGTTTTGTTACAGCAATGAGAAAAGTAACACAGAACTGAACCCAGAGCTTTTGCACTGAGATATATCTTCAAACCCATTTTACTTTTTATTTTGAAACAGAGTCCTGCTAAGTCACGAAGTCACTAGAGCTGGGCTCTGGGCTCAAATTTTAATCCTCCTGCTTCAGTCTCCCAGAGTACTGGGCTTACAGGGGAGCACTACCCTGACTCGGTGCCTCTCCGCTCTTATTAGACTGAAGTATTTTACTGTAATTTATAGGCACCTCTTAAGTGTTAATTAAGTGTAATTTATTGGTGTCTAACTTCAAGCTCACAGATAAATGGTGTGTGGGAGAGGTCCATGGGGAATCGGAATCTGCAGTGAATGCCTGCAGTGCATACTCCATCTTCTCACTCAGCACCTGTGGGTCCCCAGGACCCCTTTCCCTCCCTTGAGGTTTCTCACTGGGGCTGCTGCTGACAGGAAAGAGGTGTTGTGCTGCTCTGGAGCAAAAGATGAAGACGCAGGTGGTCCAAGCCCACCACCAGATGTCTGTGTCATCTCCCTCATTCACCCAGACCACTCTCTGCACAGAAAGCCCTGCCGAGCCTGGACACCTTGAAGAAGGCTGTGTAAGCCAAGCACAGAGATGGAGCCAGCCCACCGCCCTCTTCTTCTTTTCCTTCCCTCTCAACATTTCTTTTGTTTTTCTGGCTCAAACAAGAGCTAAGAAGATAGCCAAGTTGGGTGCTGACCTCAGAAGTGCTTGAGAAAATCCACCCAGTGTTCCTTACATCAAGGAATATGAAAACCGGCAGCTATCACCGTGTGGTCTGAGCACCGAATATCACGCCAGCCCCAGGAGGCCCGGTCCTTGGTGTGCACTGACTTCACAGCCCGGCGGGGCTCCCATCATGGAGACGAGCTCGGGTTAGGGGCTTAGAGGTTGTGCACCTCAGTTTCCCCATATGTGAGCTGGACTTGAAGTAGGTCCGCATGACAGTCCCCGGTGCAGGTCAAATGAGTCTGGGCACGTCCCCGAATGAATATGCGGTGAGTATCCTCTACCTGTGCTTCCTTTTTAATAGGATGTCTTTCATAGTTTTTAATTGACTGACATCTTTTAAATACAGTTTTTCAATTTTCTGAATGTTTACAAAAGAGTTTCCAGAATGAGTTTGGGTGTCACCCTGCAGAAACAGGAAGAGCCTGTGTGCAGCTTACTTCATGCAAGTCCTCCAAGAGGACCTGACGGCGCTCAGAGAGCAGGGAGTCGCTGTCCCAGGCATCCTCACGCCGGCATCCCCTAATCATCCCTCCGCTAGTTATTGATACCCAAGAATTGCCAGTCAGATGTCAGCTCACTAGCGAGCTGGGTGCACAGGTGGGTGTCAGGGCAAGCAACGCTTTAAGTTCATCTCAGTTTTGCAAAGACAGACCTGAAAATTGGTCTCCTGGCACCTGGTGGCAGATGTGGTTGGGAAGAGGAATAGCACACAAGACCAGAGGCCCCAGAGGATGGTGCTGCTGAGGTCACCCCTTAGAGACAGCCAGCGGATGCGACTCTGGACGATCTTCCCATCTTGATACACAGATGGTGTCAGTTTATAATGGCACAAAAGTGATTTGCACTCACAGCAACTGCACCTGAGTGTTAACTGTTGGTCTTTCCTGAGGTTAACAATAACCGGTCTGATTCCGGTGTGGTTCTCTCACAGTGTGGGGTAATTGCAGGTCCTTCTTGGCCCCCAGTTCAGGAGAGGAAGCAGCCTGCGCTCTCCAGTGTCTTCCAGGTCTGGGTTTCTTCCAGTGAAAGCATTCAGTAAATGACATGGGTTACTCCATCTTTCCTAGCAAGGTCGTCTGTGTTTCATGTGTTCGCCCAGCTGTGGGGTAAGATGAGTTGTGCTGAGCACATTCAAGGTGGGCCAGCCTCAGCCATGATGTTTGGGAGGGTGGTCATATTAAATGCATCTCTGACTTAACACTGTTTTCAATCTGCAATGGGTTTATTGGGACAGAACCCCATCATAAGTTGGGGGGCAATGCCTTTTGATTCATTAGAGCCCTCAAAGACTCTAATTTTTTTTTTTTTTTTTGCAGTACTACAGCTGCCCAAGTGCTAGGCAAAAGTCTACTACCACTGAGCTGCATCCGCGGTCCACAAACTCCAATGTTCTCATGAATTTCCAGCCCAATCTTTTACTCTTGAGTATAATATAAATCCAATACATAACATGAAAGAAAAAATAGGCTCGGTGAAATCCTTGCTTCCTTAGAGACCAAGTAGTATAACATCAGACTCCAGGAGCCCTCCCACTGGAGACAAGTATGAGCTCAGGCAGATGTTTCTTCCTGCCCAGCAGCAGCGGCTCCTGCACCAGCCACCTCCCCCTCTTGCTGAGGAAGGAACATGCCCAAGCTGGTGACAGGGATGGCTGGTGACAGGGCAGTCTTACCCACTGGCCTGCATCTGGGCAGAGGAGCTCCCACCCTTCCTGGGGCCAGGTGACCTTGGCAGGTGGCAAATGCCTCTGACATAGTCCTGGCAGCTCTGTTTCCCTTTAACCATGGTAAAAGTACTGAATTTCATTTTGACTGGAGGGATGAAATTGGTGTAAAAACTCGTTGTGATCCCAAAACTTACTTGGATACAAATGCAGGAAGTATTTTGTTAACACAAAGGGCAGATTTTACATCAAATGATACGCCTGACGTGGCTGATGCTCCCCCAGCTCCCGTGAGGACCCTGAGAAATAAGGAGGCCACCTCTGAGTCCTCTGATTCCAGTGTCATCACCACAGGGAGATGTCCCACCACGAACCTTATCAGCACCCACCAGGCCAGGTGGGGTCTCCCCAGACAGTGGCTCTGCTGAGAACCTTGTCCCATGCCTGGCTCGGTGACTGTCACTTCTGCTTTGGAGACCTCGACAGCCAGCTGGGCATGGCGACTCCTAGAAGAGCGGACTTCTGCCCCTCGGTCACCAAGCTCCTGCCTCCATCCTCAGCTTCCTCTGTGGATTATGAGACAAAGGTGGTTCAGGAATTGCTTGACCTGCCCTTGCAGGTGATGGTCCTCGAGGTCAGCAGGCTTCGAGGCCTGTGTGTCCCACAGGATCAGGTGCCCAAATCAGAGGCGGAGGTCCATGTTCCACATGGAGGGACATACTGCAGAACAAAGCAGGGCAGGAAGTTGTCGATCCGAAAATTTTCATCAGTAACTAAAAATCTGCATACTGTGCCTACATTGTCTGTGTTAGAATTGAGTCCAAGTTAGTATCAAATTTAGCACAAATTTATAGACCTAATTATTTCAAGGTTAGTGTAGCAATCAGATAGAATTTGGAGACTAAACTAGCAGCAGAAGTGCTTGAAAGAAAGGGTACAGCAATACAGGCCAATTAACCCTGAAATCCGTGTCACCTCCTAGGGCAGGAGAGAGAGGAGAGTGTAAGAAGTGGAAAGAGCAGAAACCAGCTGGGCCAGAGGAGACAGGTTCCTCAGTCCAAGGACGTGAAGATGAAGGAGAGCCAGGGTCGGGGAATAAAAAGCAGGATGCTCGAGCCACTGGGACAGAGGGTTCTGAAACTGAGGGGACAAGGTCCCTAATTTTGAGCTGACAGTACAGCTCACTGTACTTTAAACATTTATCTCAGTTTCATCTGACTGAACAGATTCTGATCTGAGGTTTTAATTCCATCGCTTCCCTAACCCACAAGAGCCCTGCAAGTAGCACAACATTTACATAGCAACATTCTGTCATTTTAGCACTTAAGACATTATCTTACTTGATCCTTCAAACAATGCCTTGTGGAGACACAGGTTTTACTCTTTTTAAGGATGGGAAAACTAAAGAGCAAGAAGAGAAATCCTATGCCCTGGGTCACGCAGGAAGCTCGGGCTAATGCTGGACTGGAACTAAGGTACCCTGGTGGTGCCATCGGATACGCCTATGTTTCAGGACGCCTGTGTGAGCCTGGGCATTGGGGGGGTCTTTCACCCGCACCAGCCAGGGCCATCCTAAGAAACTGCAGCCCTCAAGCGTCTTGCGTTTCCCCAGGTTTTTCCCTCACAGCGTTTTTATTTTACTTCGCTCCACTTATCCCACTTCCTATCTTTACATATTTCTTTAAAATTACAGATATGTAATTAAGTGTTCTCCTCAGAAACATTTTGAGGGAATCTTGAAGTTGCTTTATTAATTCCTAAAAAGAAACCTGCGTGGGATTTTTGAATCCTTCCACATCACCTCCATCAAACTGTTTCTCAGAGCATGTGGATGAACGTCACAATTAGCAGGTCAGTAAAGGAAACAGGTGACTGAAAATGTAAGACATATGTGTGCTGCCTAACACCTCCCCTGCCAGAATTCAAACCAGGGATTAAAATGAAAACTGTTTCCAAGAAGCAAACTGCATCCCACGCCACCCTTCAATTACTAACTCTTCCTTGCTGTCGGCCACTCTCGGCCTCCTGGCTGACTGGACGTGAGGCAGGGTAATTCAGATTCCAGAGCTCAGAGCTCCCCTCTCCTCCCAATTAACAGCAGCAGCACACTGGCCACGGGCGATTCTCAGAGTGCTTTGCCTAACTTAATTTTGCTTTTAGCGCTCAGTGCCAGGAATACCTGGAAAATTATCTGCTAATTATCTCGCATTATCTATGTCGGTTCATGTCTAAAGAGCAGCGCATCTAATTACAAGCCCCCTTGCTATTTACCTCTAAAGAGTGGGTTTAGCTGAGAAATTCTCCAGAAGCGTTTGCACTAAAGGCTGGTAATTATGTGCTTTGCGTTCTTCAAGGGAGTTCTTTTCAGTACCAACAACAAACAGTCACTCAAGTGAGTCATTCAAAGACGCTTAGCAGCAGGTGAGCTGTAAGCAGTAATTACACCTGGACATCCCAGTGTCTTCTGCATGGACAATTAGTGAGTGGAGTGCTAACGCACCCCAGCCTACCCGGGGAACAAGGAACCCTCTCCTTCCGAACAACAGCTCATGCTCAGAGCCTTCTCTTGGTTGGCATTGAATCCTAGTCAGTATTTTGTTGAGAACACGGAGAAATATAAAAAATGTAAGCAAAAGATGGTTATATTGATGGCTGAATTTACGTGGCCATTTATTGATGCCCATTTAGGACCAGCCAGCACCTCTTCACCCTAACCCGCTGGCTCATTCTAGAAGAACAGCCAATAAAAGAACGCATCTTAAATTCCCAGGGAAAGCGGGTCGTCTTATGTTCTGTTTTCTTTTAAAGCAATTACACATGTTGAGAAACTTGAGAAGTGTGGTTCAAGTAACTACTTTTCTAAATACATTTGACAGAAACCTAGTGATACATTTCCTTATCACACTCGAATACTTCGTGGTATTTTTTTTTAATAAAATGACCCTCCTCTATATACAGCTATCACCAGCAAAATCTAGAAGCCAACACCCACACGCAGCTGACTTCTGAACCCCACGCTCTATGTTTCACCCATTCTCCGGTTACTCACAGCTGATTTTGGAATGAGGTTGCATTTGCTCACCATGGACTCCTTTTCAGCGTTTCACCCGAGGGAAATGACTTTGCAATGTACAAACCCTACTGTAAAGCAAAGTCAGTCTACTGGGTGCCTCTTCTGAATTACTACATCACCTGCAAGCCATGGTGATTCATTTTATTTTTTAATTTTAAAGAGAATAAAAAATAAAAACTAAAGAATTTTAAAACAAAATGATAGGAAATTAATAATGGCTCTTATATTGCATATTGTTCTTTTCAAAGTAGTTGCTCAGATTACCAGGTATAGACTTGTAAGATTGATCAAACAATATAAACGCTAACTGTTCCTTTCAATGAACTAACAGCAACTAGTAGTACCATTATCTTAGCTATCTTGTACATATATTATCCCTTCTTTCTCTTCTCCTTTCCACCATCCCAGTTGTTCTTTTCTTTGGAGAGTTTCTTTCCCTTTCACAGTATCCATTGTACCTTTTGGATCTTATTTACTCTTTGAGGTTCTTATACTAGGGAGACAATATGATGGTTACACAGTCGGGTCTGATTTATTTCACTTATGAGTGTGGTCTCCAGTTGCATCCATTTACTTATAAAAGCCTTGATTTTACCTTTCTTTATAACTGAGTAGGACTCCATTGTATAAAAGTAACACATCTTTTTTATTCATTCCTCGATTAATGGGTATTTGTGTTGTTTCCAAGATTTGCCTATTACAAATTGTGCTACTGTAAACATGGGTACACCTATATTGTTGTAGTATGTTGTTTTTAGTTCTTCTGGGAAAATACACAGAAGAGAAATAGCTGGGTTGAAAAGGATTTCTAATCCTTGTTTGTTGAGGAATCTCCACACTGATTTCTACAGTGGCTGTACCAGTCTACACTCCAACCAAAAGTGGAAAAGAGTTCCTTTTTCCCCACAGCCCTGTCAGCATTTATTCTTAGTTGATTTTTTGATGATAGCCATTCTTTCCGGGGTGAGATGGAATTGCAATGTTGTTTTAATTTGCATTTCTCGAATGACCAGGATGTTGAGCATTTTTTTCATATATTTATTTGCCATTTGTATTTCTTCATCCGAGAAGTGTATACTCATCTCAAATGCCCATTTTTGGACTGGGTCTTTAAATTTTGGGGGTGTAATTTGTAAAATTACTTATATTGTCTAGATAGAAGTCCTTTGTATGAGAGAGAGTTGGCTAAAATTTCCATTTGTGGGTTTGCTTTTCACTCTGCTGGTGGTTGAGCTCAGTTTTACACTGTTACACTGTTTTGTCATTTTGCATCTGTTGAATTGTTATTTCCTGGTTCCTTGTTATTTTTTGTTTGTTTTTCTTCTGGTACCAGAAATCGAACTCACGTCCTTGCCCTTGCAAGGCAGGTGCTGTGCCGCTGAGCTAAATCCCCAGCCCCACTTGTTATTTTTAAGAGACCTTTCATTTCTTGATCGCTAGCTGCAATCCTGTCTTCAAGGTCTGAAAGTCTGTCTTCAGTTTCATTCAAGAAGTTTGGCCAGCTTTCAATGGAATTTTTAATTTCCTGGATATCTCTTTGAATCTGTTTCATGCATCCTAATTCTTTCCTGTATTGTTAATTCAAGGTTTCCATCATTTTCCTGTGCTCTATTTTTTTTTTAATCTATGTCTTCTTTAGATATGTTCAGCAATTCTTTCACTGTCATTGTCATTTCTTTTTTTACCTAAGAGATTATTTCTGATCTGATTTCCTCTATAGCCTCCCAGTGTTGTTTCTTTACTTCAGTTGCTATCATTTCAGAAATTTCTGGTGTGTGACTTCCAATTTTTCTTTTTAAAATTTATTTATTTATTTATTTAAAAAATAGTACAAAAAAAGAACAATAGCAAAATACAAACAAAACAATGCAAGAACATTTAAAATGATATGGGATTTCAAACCAAATGATAGGGATTAACAGTGGTTTTTATATTACATATTGTTATCTTCAATGAATTTGCTCAGACTTCCAGATGTAAGAATGCAAGATTGATCAAATTATTAAAGAGAGGGGCTGGGGATTTAGCTCAGCGGCAAAGCGCCTGCCTGGCAAGCGCAAGGTCATGAGTTCGGTTCCCGGTACTGGAGAAAAACCAAAAAAAAAACCAAAAAAAACCCAAATTATTAAAGAGAATAAGAAAATAATAATTTAAAAGAATATTAGAGATAACACATAGTTTCACTAGACAGGATTGTAGGAATTCACCGGTGGTTTTTATAATGCAAATTGTTGTTGTCACATAAGTTGCTCAGATTACCAGATATAAACAGTTAACGATTAAAAGTTTTTTTATATATATTTTGACCAATTTTGCCAATTTCTTCTATGTCAATGTCTCCTGGACTTGTTCTGGGTAGCCTGGAGGTCTGAGATTGCATTTTGCTCCTTTGTCTTAATATGAGATTGCATTTTGCTCCTTTGTCTATTTCAAAAAATTTTTATTTTGCTTTCTGTGATGATCCTTGTGAATTTTGGTAGGAGATAACTATATCACTATTATCAAGGTATTCCTAGGAAAAGTCTGTTCTTCACAAATATCTTCTGTGTATAGCAGATTCTTGGTTTGCTTCTGTCTCAAGACCCTACCTTCCCAGGTAATTGAGAGTGGAATATTGGCTTCTGTTTGGCTCTGTCCCCAGTCTCTCGGTGTAGAATATATTGAGGTTATTACCCCATAGCTTCTCAATATTGTTACACAAGGAAGAATAACTTATTAGGGTAGTGCAATTAGCAATAATGATAGTATCAAGCACAATTTAAACATTGACAAACTGGGTAATTATTGTTTTTGTCTTTTAGAGCATAAGAACAAAGTCTCTTGTTATATATAACAGAACCAATTACAAATTAGGAGCTTGTATTCAATGTGTTTCCCCTTGTTAGAGTGGATTTATCCTGGGTTCCTCTGGAAGAGCCAGATGCCATGTCCCCAGCATTTCCTGTGTTGGCTACCAGTCCTTTGGTGTAAGGGCATGGGCCAGGCACCTGGGTCCTCCAGGTGGAGGCTCCTGTGGTAGCAGGGAGGTGATAAGTAGAGTCGCTCCCACCCCCCCGTGTGACTCACTGAGGCTTCCTCATTGACTAACGGGCAGTAGGTAGGGTATCTCTCCTCCCTAGTGCCTCATCAGGGCTCCTCAATGGTTAATTTTAGTGGATGGTGCTTAAATGTCTAGATGATTGTTAGTCTTTTTATTACTGGTGGTGGTAAAGAGAATGTCAGGGTTTAGAAGCTTTCCTTGTGCAAAGACCAGTGGGTAGCTACGCTGGCTCAGCAAAGCAAGGAATGTGCTGTCCACATAAGAGAAAATCATGACAGCAGAGGGATGGTGCATTTCTCAGCAGAATCATGGTGGGAACTGTGTCCAGCTGCTGGGAATGCTGAGTAGGACCTGGTCTTGGTCATATTTCTCATTGTTCAGACACCCATGTCTTAAAGGAAGTTGGGCTGATTTGGGCTCATAGTTTGTAGAGGTTTTGGTCCACACTTCACTGGCTCCAAGGGATCCTGGCATGGCAGAGGGTCATTATAGAGGAGAAACAGCTCATGGCATTGTGGCAGGAAGCAGGGAGAGTGAAATCAGAGAGGAGAAGGGAGATACTCTTTTCCAGGCCGCCCAGATACTCTTCCCCAGTAACCCACCTCCTGCTACCAGCCCTCACCTTTGACCAGGACATTTACCTATAAGCTCATAAACTTACTACACCTAAGTTTCACACCCTCATGATCCAATCACTTCCCAAAAACCCACCTATGAGCACAGGAAGCTTTGGAGGGGACATCTAGACATAAATCATAATAGACATGCTGGCCCCTTCTGTGTCGAGAGCCCTGGATCTCTGACTCCTGGAAGAGTTCTTGCATTTTTCCTACCTGCTTTGTTCTCAGACTCCAGACAGGGGAGACAATTCACTACTGAATGGAAATTCCACCTGGGTGTCTAATAGCATCTCCCACATAGCAAATTTTAACAGCACCCTGATAGCCACCACCCATTCCTGTAATTCTGTCTCCACCACAGAGGTTCTAGAGCTTCTCAGGTGAAATCCCTAGGGCTCAGTCTACTTGGAAGTCATCTTTCCCTTCCCCAAGAGCAAGTGCTGCTTCTCTTCAGCACATTTTCTTACTCTTTCCAGTTTTCTCTGCCTCCATTCATTTCCTAACATTCCAGCCACCACTGATTCTCACCAGGATGTCTGTCATCAGGTCTAGCTGTCCTGCGTCCCTCTCCCGTCTACCTACAACTTATTCTACATTCAACAAACAAAGTACTGGAGCAAAAGTTTAATAGAATCATGCTGTTTGTGACTTAAAACCAGTGGAAGGCTCCCTAGCACACAAATAATGAAATCAAAATTTCTGGCCCTCTCATGGCAGAGACTGATGGTGGTGACTCTCCATTCTCCATTGTTCTCCTCTGTCTTGTTATCAGAGAGTCTTTTTGTCTATAGCTTTAAAAAAAATAGTTTAGAAAAAAGGTAAAACAAAGAAAAAAAGAAAAACAATCAAAACGAAGAAACACTAATTTCCAAATTTTCTTCTACCTAAATGTGGCTAACCTTATAAAGCAGTTCTGTCCAATGGTATGAAAGCTAGAAATTTCCAGGAGAATTTTCAGTTTCCTGATGCAAAATTTATCTGAACTAGGATGGGATAATTATATGTTTCTCTTTATTTCCTGTCTGCAAAACGACTGTGATGGTGGTAGCTGCAGCACCCATTTGAAGCTATGAAGTAAAAGTATGAAACCATATTAAATTCCAGCAATTACATGCCTCCACCTTCAGAATCCCATTACTTGACAAAAGCAACCCCCTATGTATTTAATGTGGTCAGTTTGTTCCTCACAGGTAAACACAGTGAATGCATCTGCAGGAAGACCAGGATGTTCTAGTCCAGACCTAGCTCTCCATGTTCACTGTGTCTCTGAGAGGGCAGTGCGGGAAGCTGTGAGAATGAAAGTGAAGATGCAGTGGAAAACCTAGGAAGCCGTTAAAGTCACCAACACGGAAGGTCTGCTGAGTAAAGCCACAGGGAGTGAGCAGAGCCACCCCAGAAATAGGTCATGAGGGCAGCAACAGCCAATGCCACAGAGGCAGAGCCACCCGGGCCGGTTGGACCTCCCGTTACACCACAGTTTGGCCCAACTGCTAGTCCCAGAGCCACAGAATTTAATGTGTTCCCTGGCTTTTGCTTTCATCCCATTTATGTTATTGCCCTGTTCTGCTCTGCGGGAATGGGGATATTTGCCCTGTGGCATTGTACATTGGCAGTGTTTAACTTTCTTTCCTGATTTTTGCAGAGGTTACAGTTAACAGTTTGCCTTATGTCTCAAAATAGACTTTTCAGCAATGCTGTAACTTTTAAAAGCTTGCTAACACATAGAGATGGACTAAAGGCATTTTGTATAGAGAGACAGACATGGGTCTTTTGGGATGATGGGTGGAATGTTACAGTTTAAGTCTAAAGTGTCCCCCAAAATACTCGTGTATGGAAGGTGACTGGATTGATGGGTCACTGTACTCATAAGTGAATTCGTTCACTAGTGAACCCATAGCCAAACGCACTGTTAGGAGCTGAGGCCTTGGGGCTGTGCCGCGGGAAGGTGCACCTTTCTCTGCCACTCCTCCCTTCACCCCTGGTTCTTGGCTGCCAGGATGGGAGCAGCTTTCCTATTAGACCATTCTACCTTATTCAACCTGCCTTGGAGCCAGCTAAGGACTGGACCCTTCAAAAACCGTGAGCCAAAATAAACTTCTCCTGCTCTGCGAGCGAGTGTTGAGCACTGTGGCTCAGTGACAGAAAAGTGACCCAGACAGCACGCCCGGCCTTGCAATTCTCTGGCTGCACCGCCTCTTACAGAGGAAGAAAAGCCCAAGCAGAGCTTTCTGGAGAGGATGAAATGAAAACGCCCCATGTGCCTCAGCTGTCTGTTTTTGTGGTGGATGTTCTCACTCATTATGTTTTTGTATATTTGGGAGATTTCTAAAAAGAGAAGGAATAAACCACTTTTATTTTACCTGCAGTTTTCTGACAAAACTATTTTATCCATATGACATCTCCAGTCAACTCTTTTTAAGATTTTTAAATTATTAAATTTGCATCCATTACTTTATTAATATTAATACATCAATATTTAAATGTATATTTCATTGCATATTCATATATTTCATGTTATATTCTGGTTGTGTTATAGTATGATTATATCCTGGTCTTTATTAAGATTGTAGTACTTATTTTTTATGATTTTAATATATTTTGCCTATTTTGAAGATGTCTGATTAGTTCTTTTATTATATTTCTAACTTAAATTACATATATATGTATATAGAAAATGTACAGTTTCCATTTTAAATGTTCTCAAAATCCTACATGCCTACAGTTTTTTATGATTTCACCAGAATATATTTATAATTCATCTATTTTTTTTTCTTCATCACATGTGTAATTTATTAATTAACTTTGTAGGTTTTCAGATACCTAAAAAGTCATGTTACTGTTATTGTCTTGAGGCTGAGAAGCAAACTACGCTCTCAGTTATTCAGAAAACACTGGTTATTCTTTTATTGTCTGACTCAGGGTGTACTTGAAATTATAACAAAATGTATATTATGTATTGAATAAATATAGTTTATACATTTTTAGATAAAGCTTATTGACTATACTATGTATACCTTTTACATCATTCTTACTTTTGTCTTTTCAACATTTCTATCCAAGTTCATTACAGGACTAGTTAAGATGTATATTCTACCCTTTCATTTAACTTGTCTATTCAATTTAAAATGTCAAAACTATATACTTAAGTACATTTGTGTTGAATATTTTTAAACTTTCTGCTTAGTTGTTCTTTTTGAACATATAAAGCTAGGTGTTCTATGATTTGCCCTTAAAGTAGTGATAAAAAGAAATAATAAAGAATTGAAGAAAGATAATGTCCCAAAACCAGAAGAATAAAACTATAAATTAATGCATTCATTCCTTAGTTTATTTTATGTTATTGTTGTTGAGTACTGAACCCAGGGCTATTTACCTGTTAAGCATGCACTCTTCTTGTGAGCTATCTATAGCTCAGCCTCTATTTATTTTAAATTTGACTATAACACAGTCAGTGACAAGGGTGCTCTAGAACCAAAGAAAACAAAACAAAAGAAGCCAGAAAGTGAGCATCTAAACTACAGAATGTGAGATCACACACACACACATACACACACATACACACACATACACACACACACACAGTCAAAACATCTAAGAAGCAGAGGAAACTTGAACAACAAACCAATTAATACTTTAGATACCATGGCTATTTGCACAAATGCAGAAATGAGAGATCTCCTAATGAAGAACTTCAAACGTGTATGATGATACTAACAAGCGGAAAAGAGAAAGGCAGAGGAGGAGTCCCTCACTCTCAGAAAAAACAGCTGGGAGAAATATGGAGCACAGAGATGAGCCAGAAATTAAGTCTGAATAACAGTGTGCTTGAGGGATAGTGTATGTAGCTGAAAGCATAGACTAAAAATAGATAATACAATCAAATAGCTAAGAAAGTTGAATGGAATTAGGAATATCCTCAGAGAAACAGAAAATAAAAGATGTAGGCAGTATGCAAAGAGGATCCGGCAGAGGTATAAGTGCCACATGCCACCTTCTCCTCCTGATTCTTGGTTTTCATCAAGGAAAAATCAGTGAGATAAAATTAGTATTTAATCTGTAACAAGCACACACACATGTACCCTTTTTTGAAGTAAAATAAAACTTGAGTTAGTATACTGGGAGAAACTTATCATCTTCCAGGAAATTTTGACTCAGAAAAATTAATTCTAAAATATATTGTAATGAGAATGTTAAACCTCATCAATTGTGCTATGCATGAACCTCCGGGAATAAAGTCCAAGTCATGTAAAAGGAAAGAAAAGAAAATTGGATTCGTAGCTACAAATGTGAAAAAGAGAAAGCAATACACCATTAAATGGGGTTACTTGTCAAAACAAAAGTGCAGTACACTGCACTCAGGGTAGTACTGTCTTAGCGACAATATGAGTACAACTGAGTGATAGGCACCGTATATTTAGGTTGACAATAAAGTTAGTGATACAAGAGCATACTCATGGTGATATATTTTATGCATGTTATATAAGAAGGTAGGTTAAAAATAAATTTACTGTTTAAAAAGAAACAGTGGAAGTACAACCCAATGCAGATAGAAATGGCTATTCATAGAGCTAGGTAGTTAAGGATCAATATTACACATCTGTGTGTATGATTTTTAACACATTTTGACATTTTGATCCTATCTATGTTTCACATCCTGACAAATGAAATAAAGTTTAATATCAACCATTACTCATTAAATGTAATGAAAATAAACATGTTTGTATATTAGATGGCTAACATCATTGCATAGATAAGACATAACCAGATTTATTTTTACATGTTATGATAGTACACACACAACAGGATATGTTTCAAAGAATAAAAATACTGCAAACATGTCATAATATTCAATCAGTTGTTCTGTTTTTAATGATGATGCTGATGGTTTCATAACTTTGAGTAGGTAGCTTGCAAGAGAGATAAGCAAACATATTAATGATATTATGAACAAGAATTGCAGTACATGAAAAGTAGACAAAAACAGATCATCAAGACAGATAAGAAAAATACTTCCTAACATTAAGCTTTGTTTGGATAGCTGAGTTGATCTTTTATTTTAAAAATACGCACTTTTCCCAGCTTAAGCTATGGAAGCAGCTTCGGAGCAAAGTCACTTGCAGCAACGAGCACATCTTATTCCCCTGCGCTGCCTTGACTGCCAGTCCTCCTAGCAAGGGCTGGAGTTCCGCTGGCAGCCCGTTAAGCTCTGCAGCGGAAGAAGTGCCCAGTGACGGAAGGAAAATGGGGCCACGCAAAGAACAAAGCATGCTTGAGTATGACTGAGGGCCTCAGTCTGACCAAATTGGGGCATCAGCGGCTTCAGCCAAAAACAATGACTGCAATGGAGAAGTACGTTGAGAAAAAATCTGGTGATTCCTCAAATGAATATAGGGGAAAATAAGCAAACTCATTAAGTGTAGTGATGCAGGTGATCCCTGCATCAAAGCCATAGCCTGAAGAACAGTCCTGGAAGGGTTAATTCCTTCCTCAGATATCTAAGGTAAAAGTGTAGCCAACCCCAGCTGATGAGACAAAGCTATTCTTCCCACAATTGCACCAACTGATAAATACAGAAGCAATGATATAATTAAAAATAATTTTGTAGCCCTCCAGTGAAGTTGTTGATTCAGACAGTGCCACCAACGGATATTAAATATCACAGGTGAGAAGCTGTCACCACCTTAACCAAGTGATTACATTTAGCTTCACTTAAAACACAGCCACCTGACACAATGGCGTTTCTGATGTGCAGAAATGTCAAGTTCATAACATCACACAGGAACTCTTCTTGCTAAAAATATCACCGTGCATGTGGCCTTAACCTTCACTGTCTGGGAAATCTAGAGCAAGGGAAACAAGTTAAACAAGTTAAATGGTACGATGAAGAAACAATTCGACAAATCCAGAAGACAGGGTGCTAAAAACAATTGCAGTGGTCACCTCAAAAGCCAGTGAATGCCATGGTGAAGACATTAGAAGTCTTCAAGGAGAAGAAAGCTATTCTAAACTTCTGAAAAAAGGCTCTGTAACAAACAATGGACAGGCATGATTCTGAGTTTGATAAAATCAGGTTTAAGGTATTTTGGGAAAAACTACAGTAAATTTTTAAATGGTCTAAGACCAAGTGATATTAGAAAAGTACTGTAATCTTGTCTGCTGTGATAATGGTATGTTGGGTACAGTTGGCAATGTGTGATCTAGCAAATTGTTTTTCTATCTGCATCTCTTAAATATCTATTTATCTATTATCTATCTAAACAAATGGAGATAGAGATAAAAAGTTAGAAAGGTAAAAATAAAAATATGGCAAATATCTACTCGAACAATTGTTATATCCATTTTTTACTTTTTAACTTTTGATATTTTTAATAATAAAAATTATATATAAAGATATTTTTAGCTCAGAATAGAATTTTAGGACTACTTGAGTATAATTTTTAAAGATTGGATGTAAACAAAACCTTTTTGTGCTTCAAGATTATTCAAATAGAAAATATAATTATAGAAAAAGTTCTTTTATATTTTCCAAGTTAAAATGACTGAAATCATTCTTTTCAAAGATTTGATTTATATTACTAGAGTATTTCTTATGTCAAAAATTTCTGCAAGTAGGTAATGTAAAGTCCTTGTTAGATCTCAGTAGTTCTCACTGTAAACTCTAAGAAAAGATAGATCCACCTGCCTTCAAAATTTGCCCTTCTTATCTTCAGATTGTTTTGTGGTCCTCTTTGTCCCAGTTATTTATTTGTAGAGGGAAATTCATCTGTTTTTAATCCAAACACAATTTCTTCTGCAAGTGTCTCCTCCCCATGTTTGCTAAATTGGACTGGATTCCTAGAATAGAAACAGCTGGCATGTCTGGGATGTGTGTGTGTGTGTGTGTGTGTGTGTGTGTGTTCACAGGCACACGCATAACACTCCTGACATCCGAGTCATGGCAGTGAGTGACACCCGGCGCCCGGGAGCTGGCCCTCACACCGCATGGAGCCGTGTACTTCCTGCCTCTCCTCGGGGTCTCCAGTCGTGGTCATGTAATCAGAAACACACTGTGTAGGTGAAGGCAGCTGAGATCCACTGGAACAATGGAAGTGACATTAATAACATTAAATGTCATAACTCTTGACAACCTAATGCAAATGAGCGCCTTACGAAGCAAGTAAAAAAAAAAAATCTCTGAATATATCTTTGCTTTAAAGTACATTCCGTATTCAAAAAAAATTGTTCAGCCAAGATGGAAGCCAGGAATCTAATTTTGGTGACCTCAGCTACATTCCTTCAGGCACAAATTAGTCACCTTTCCAGCTGTAATCATCTCTGTGTATGATGTAGAGCCATTCTGATACTGAGAACTATGCAAATGCTTCTTTTATTTATGCCTTTCCCTTTGGATTTGGCCTCCACTTTTCCTTAATCTTGCATTATTTCTTCCATGCTAATGTGATTGACAGGCTAAACACTCCCAGGCCTCCACCCTCTCTCTCTCCCTGCAGAAACATAACAAAGGTGCTTTCAGCCCTAAGCTAAGGGAGTCCTAGCATTCTTTCCCTGTTGTCACAACAGATTTTGCAGCCCCTTCTGATGTGGTTTCCACACACTCATCTCCCTGGCCTTGTCAGAGGGTGCCATCATTTAGAAAGGTACACAGCACTTTGAAAGGATTAGACAATAAAACACAACTCAATCCTTTATAAAAGAGAGGCAGAGAGAAAGGGAGGGAGAGAAATGTCAGATGTTTTGGAGCAATTGGACAAGAACGAGGCATACAAAGAGAACCAGCACACGGATGGAAGGCTTGTCCCTGTGAAGCAGAGGTAGGCGAGGATGGCTTTTGACAAATATTTACTGCCACTGAGAACTCTTCGGAGCGAAGACTTGTAAGCAGTATGACACTGTTTAAAGCAGACTCAAGGAGGGAGAGTCAGGAAATCACTGGACACTTCCGTCATATCTGTCTTCTTCTGTAATCCCAACAGAGGAGGAGAAATGAAAGCCATCATCTCCTGCCTTTGTGAAGAAAGAAAATAAAAGTTAAATAGCCCAGGGAGAACCAAAGCTGAAGGTGCTGGGTTAGGAGCTGGTGGGGGTAGAATCCCACGCCCCTCAGCTACAGAAGCTCCTGGACCCCAAAGTGCAGGGTCCCTGGGACCCAAGTCCTTCCCTGGCTCTTATTTCAGACCAGGGATCAGCAAACATGAGAACTTTGATGATTTACCCAGGACCCCAGAGCTGGTTAACATGCAAGACCTAGGGAGGTTAGTTGTGCAACAAATCTGCCCACAAAGCTGTGCAGTCAGCTAGGTATCTGCCGCTTGAGACTTGGAGCCCTTCAAAAAGAGCAATTATTCCTCTCAATCTCACTCTGGCTCTTATTTGAATGATGTTATAACAGTTCAATTCTTTTTTTCTCTGAATAACAATGTACAAAGTCAGCCATGAATGATATATTTCATAGGCAGTCATTGAAACTCTATATGATTGACTTATTCCAAATAGCATCTTCTTGGGTAGAACTACACACTCTTTCGGCATTTACTACACATGAGGGTCAGCAAGGCAACAGGGAGAGTGGCAATTTCTGAATAAGTACGAGTCAGTACCAACAGTGTGGGAAGTCCTACTGGGTCTTGTACAAAGGCAATGAAAAGCCAACACTCAGCAGAGTATGGGAGGAAACAGAGAACTGCAGTTGGTCTAAGTGTGAGGCATTTGGTATCTAGACTTTGCTGACTAAGGGTCTGGCACACACTTGGATAAATGGAAATTTCACTGCATTTCTTGCTCTGAGATTCACAGTTAGATATGTGTTTGCCTTACTTCAGTGCAGAACCCATGAGACAGGCCAAGGCAAACAGAAGTATTGTCATTTTAAATGTTGCTTCTATGCAGTACTTTGGAGCTGGAGAGTGGTATGAACTCATGCTTAGGATCACACATACACACACACACACACAGACACATACACACACACTCACACACATGTACATACAGAGAGGAGGAAGAGAGAGGAGAAAGTCAGGATATGTGTCTTCATGGGGTTGTACATGTTTATTTGGTGGGGAAGCACTGGAACCCCAGTAATAACAAACACTCAGTACCCCGATCTTCTGTTCTAAATACTGTTCTTCAATGTAAAGATTCAGCACTTTTTGAAAACAAATGCTAATTCAAAGGTTGAGGCAAAGAAAGAAAGAAAAGAAAGAGAGAGAGAGAGAGAGAGAGAGAGAGAGAGAGAGAGAGAGA
>NW_004955504.1:2786794-2939566 GCF_000276665.1 Chinchilla lanigera
GAGAGAGAGAGAGAGAGAGAGAGAGAGAGAGAGAGAGAGATAATACAGAGTTTCACTAGACAAGATGGTAGGAGTTCACCAATGGTTGTTCCATTGCATATCGTTGTCTTCAAATCAGTCACTCACATTATCAGATGTGATCATGCAAAATTCATCAGAACATAAAAAATTTCAAACATTAATGTTTCCCAATTATTTTGTTATTCTCTTTAATGGCTTGAACAAATTTCCGTTCTTAATCTGAGCAATGTATTTGAGGATAACAATAAGTAATATGACAACCACTGTTAATTCCTGTCATTTTATTTTGAAACCCTGTATCCCTTTTAATGTTCTTGCTTTGTTTTGTTTATGTTTGCTGTGTTATTATGCTGCAATTGTTCTTTTTCCTTTCTTTCTTTTACTACTTTCTTTAAAATAAAAAAAGAAAGAAAAAAGAAAGAAAGAAGGAGGAGAGCAGAAAGAAAGGAAAAAAGAAGAAAGGAAAGGAGGGAGAGAATTCAAAGGAACTTATCTTTAAGAGCCAAGATCAGAACAAGTTACCTAGCTTAGATGTGTCAGGAACTATCATAGCAGTGATTACCTTCTTGGTTAGTCATTTGGGATGAACCAGTCCAGGCCCAGGTTCTCAGGAGGAGGGTTGCGCCTGAGAGGTTAGCCACATCATTGGAGCAGTGACCAAGGAGACCAGAGAAGGCTTAGAGAAAGGCGCAGTGATGGAGATGATAATTACTATAGAATCCAAGTGTGAGGCCCAGAAAACTGTCCTTCGAGGTTAACAAAACCTTTTAAAGATTGCTGTGACAGTTTTTTGTGTTTGCTGAACTACTTAATATGATAAACATGCTAATTTTGACAAGTGTTTGAATGCTAACAACAGAATTCTCTAAGGCTATACAAAAATAATATCAAACCTAACTGAACTTGTCACACTTCTCCCTATAAGCAAATCTGACTAGGTGCTATGACCACAGAAGAAAGTGATAATCTTCTAATTAAGATTATTTATGAATACAGCAGTTCCTCAGTTCACAAACTTAATCCATTCCGTAATTCTGGGGGAGATGGCACTGATCATGCTCAACCCCTGATGTGGACCTCTTGAGAAGAAGCAAAATTTTGCTGAAAACTTCCGTTCATAAATTGTTTTTGAACAGAAGCATTTGTGAAGGGAGATATCTACTGTACAGGGACCTAGAGAACATGAATGCATTTGTGCAAGTGACAGTGAGTGTGTCAGACACAGAAATCCTTCAATGTGAGTGAGAAGATGGATGGTGCATTTCAGACTCTCACACAAAGCTGCGGGTGGGAGAGATGAGAAAAGCAGGGCATTTCCTAGGAGTGTGAGGAAGTAAACACCAACCCTCTCTCTCCACAAGTACGTGTGAGAAGTCCTCGTGCTTTCCCTTTTTCCCCCTGAGGTCCTCATTTTGAGAAATAGCTGAAGGCGGTGAGAGACAGTTTGATGAGCCACCATGTTTTGGCTCCGGGGAGAGCCCTTTGCTCCAGTGGCAGCTTCCTGAGTTTCAATTTCAAAAGTTCAAGGTATTTAAGTGATTAAGCTGGAAGAAAGTAGAAGGAGCTGCTAGGGCGACTGCCGAGCCAGGAGCCACCTGCAGGCCTCTGAGTGTGGGAAGATGGTCCAGGTCCTGATGCCACACAGAGGCTCAGAATGGGCGCAGAAGTTCTTCTGCTTCAAAGCATGCTCAGGGAGAGTTCTATCACTTACAGGATTGTCCAGGTATGGAACAGGGGGTGTGGCATGTGTGTTTGAAAGTATAAACGTGTCTCAGTATTTGTCTTATCACATTCTTTTTGTGCTGTTAACTAACTCTCACTGCTGAGGGAAAATACTTGACACCCAAAGTTAAGGAAAGAAAGGTTTATTTAGCTCACAGTTTGTGGAAGTTTCAGTCCACAATTAGCTGGCTCCAAGGCAGGGTGGCATGGCAGAGGGACAACAGTTTGAGGTGGAAGAAGACAGAAAGAGCAACAAGAGCAGAGGAGGATAAAAACAAGCCTCTTTTCCTCCTTTACATTGTATGCAGGCTACCTGCCCACACCATCTTTACCTCCTCTTCTACAAGCCCAGGATGTTCACAAAGTGAGGATCCTGGCCCCCACTGAGTCACTTAGTTAAGCTTCTGAACTCCTCAGTTCTCAAGTTGACACAATGTATCAACCACTACAATCCATCCTTTGTCAACTTGGCAACAGACACATTTCTTTAAACTGGTTTCCAGTTCCAAAGACATGCTTATTCTTATCATTTCACAACTTAAAAATGTTAACATAGGCTTCACAATCCTTAAGAACCAGTTTAAGTTTATCAACATTATATTACATGAGAACCATAATATTTTGCCCCCCCAAAAGACTCCTGCATATCGCTTTATGCAAAAAGCATTTAGTCCATCTCTAAGAGTTGCCGAAGTCCTACCAGTTTCAAACTCTGAGCTGCAAGCCCCTACACAAGTGAAAAGTTAAGCATTTCCAACATTCAAGGGCACTCACAACCTCACCCTTGCCAGGCAGGCACTGTGCCACTGAGCTGTATCTCTGGCCCAAATAAACATTTTCATTCCAAAAGTAACAAACAGGGATACTAAGGATTTGGACCAAAGCAAGTCCAAAATTCAGCAGGGCAAACTTTAAGTCCTGTAGTTCCATGTCCAGCATCTGAAGCAATCTGTAGCACATGTGAGCTCAAAAGGCTTGGGTGGCTCCAACCCTAGGGTACTTCCAGTGGTTGTGTCTTCCATGGCTTCTTTCTTGAGCCTGCTTTGCTGCATCCTTGCAGCTTTCCTAGGATGATCCACATTCCCAGGTTTTCCAAACTTCTGAGGTCTCCACTGCACCTTTGGCTTCACCCCCACAGCCTCACACACTGCCCTTGCAGGAGTACTCTTCCTGGCCTCCCAGGCCTTGTGAAATCGGGCTGGAAACATTCCTTACCCCACAACTCTTGCATTCTTCATGTACCTAAAACCAGTACTATGTGACTGTTGCTAAGGTCTGCTGCCAGCTGGAGCAGTAGCCAGGCTTCCCTGTATCTTGGCTGTAAGGGGTCAAGTGCCTGGATCACTGGGCACTGTGAATCTAATTCTGAGGAACAAATTTTCTATTCTGCCACCATTGTGGAACATGTTGCTCTGAGATTTTCTTCTCAGAGCAAAGTCTTTTACTTTTATTGTTTTGAGACTACAGATGGTGGAGACTTACTGCTTCCTGTGATGCCCTCAGGCCATATTTTCTATTTTCCTGTTCCTTCTCAGGAATCGAGATCTCCTGCTCTATCTTTGTAGTCCACAGCTTTACCGGAGTTTCCTTTCTGGCCATACTCAGAACATTTTAGATCATCCTTCTGGGCTCTCTGCTCTTGATTTTCAACATAGAAGTGGCTAAAGGCCTCCAACAATCACCGTGCGATGGCCTCAACATTAGACTGCCTTGAAATTTCTTCTGTCATATTAACTAGCTGGACATCCTTGATCTCAGGCTCAGGCAAAGTCTCTGGACCCAAGCAAAATGCAGACAAACTTTTTGCTAAACCATAACACACACACATTGTCTGAATTCCAGCAGCCAATGCAGTCCTTCCTTCCAGGAGAAACCTTCTTCAGCATTTCTATCAGACTTCCAGTCTTCTGAGTTCTGACCAGACTTTCCCACACAGAACAGTCTAATGCATCCCAGTTCTACTCTTTCAGGTGACGTCTCTGAACCTTTCCAAATTCTTCCACAAGCCATTCCCAAAGGCTCTTGAGCCACATGGTCAGGTATAGTCACAGCAATGACCCCGCTTCTCTGGTACCAAATTCTTTGTTGGTTACTTTTCTCTCCTTGCTAAGATAAAATACCCGACACCCAAAGCTAAGGAAAGAAAGGTTTATTTAGCTCACAGTTTGTGGAAGTTTCAATCCACAATCAGCTGGCTCCAAGGCAGGGTGGCATGGCAGAGGGACAACAGTTTGAGGTGGCAGAAGATTGCAAGAACAAAAAAAGCAAAAGCGGGTAAGAGCAAGCCTCTTTTCCTCCTTTATATTGTATGCAGGCTACCCGCCCACACCATCTGCATTCCTTCCTCTTCTTCAAACTGAGGATGTTTACAGATTAAGGACCCTGGCCCCTGCTGAGTTAAGCTTCTAAGCATCTCAGTTTGCAAGTGGACACATTGTATCAACCCTTACAACAACCAATGTCACAGCTTATGCATTTGTACTGCCTTTAGATAGTTCAAAGATGACCTCTTTGTTGGAGGACAAATGACTGTCATATTTGATGATGTCAGAGAACTTGCAAGTTGGTGTGAAGAGATTTTCATTTTTCTCTTTATCTCTCAGGAATGTCATTCATAGCCCCAATGAGATGGGTCAGGTGTGCCCCAGTTTCTGTAACAGAGTTGAAGCGGATTAAAAACTACAAATCTTTTAGGTTCCCTACTACTGCAAATGTTCTGTTACTGAGGATTTTAAGTTACTTTCCCCCCAAATTCCAGCATGAGTCTCTGTTGTCCCCAGGAATAGGGGCCATTCATAACTGTTTCATGCAGAAACAGTACTTAGTTTATCTGACCTGAAGGGCAGAGTTCAAGCTCAGGACAGAGGGTGTCCTCACATTCATTTGGCAGCTGGGGGGATTTCCCACCAGACACTGGAACAGAGAACAAGTCCTCCGTGCTTACAGAATGGCTCCTTCAAGGTGATAGACAAAGGGCGGATAATTTAATTCCAAAGATAATGAGTTGTGTTCCTCAGAATTGAAGAAGGTAGATTTACCTTTTTCTAGTTGTGAGGATGATTTGATTCTAAGCAGGATTAAAATGATGTCCTGTTTTCCCCTTCCTGGGAGGAAGGGGCCTGGGCTGGAATGCAGCTCGTTTGAATTATGTGATCACCTCCTCCAGCCACTCGGGACAGCGATGAGCGCGCATCACAGGGAGGGAGCTAAGTGTTACCCAGCAACTGGGCTTTACAAGATGGAGGATTTAGTGCCAAGATAGCTAGCCTGGGGACATGGCAAGGGAGTTATGAAAATCAGCTCAGGGGCTAGCATGGGGATTCTGAAGAGGGCACACTGTCCAAAAGAAGGGCTGAAAGCAGGTGGGTTTTCTCCGCGCCTGGTGGCAGCAATTACCCATGGCAGCCTAGAGCAAGCCAGGGGCGTCCATCAAAGCCGCAGCCACTCACTTCCTGGAACAAGTTGTAATGTCTGTTTATCATAGAGTTTAATTCCCCAATGGAGAGAACAAAGGCAAGTATCAAAATAGAGCAAATTTTTTTGACACTAGCAACTGAAGCAAGGGACTAACCTCTCTCAATCCCATCTTTGTTAAAATAAACTCTCGCCTTAGCAGCTCATTCCGGACGTCAGTCAAAGCCCACACGTTTTTACCAAGTCGTGCCTGCGACTGAAGCCACAGAGGAAATGGAGCAGAACATGAAAGGGACATGATTGCAGGTGACGCAGTTCTGTTTGTTTGTGTGTTTTATTCAGGAGATGCCGAGATCGGAGCTTGGGTACGTGTATGAATGCTGGGTCTTCTCTAACAGCTAGCAGCGTCTCACAGAGGTGAGGGTCGCTCTGCCTTCTTTTATTTCCCCAGGTCAAGCCACACCCACATGCTTCCTAGAGTCATGTTTTCCTCACTTGGAAAAAACACATCTAGTCATATTTGTTTAAAATATTCCACCTGCTCTTGTCCTGGCCACTGCCATGGAATGGAATGGGTGAACCTCATGTCCAAGTCAGTGGAAGCAGACAAAAAGAGCTATTCAACCCTCACTGCCTGAGGCCAAGCTCAAGTACAACATGGTAAGGCCACTGACCCCTGGGAAGCACAGAGGAATAAGATACAATGACATGCTGATGGGTCCACAGGAAAGGACAGGGTGGGATATCACTGAGACTAGCATGGACTTAGGCATGGTTTTAGAGCTCATGAGCTCCACAGCTTCCATTGAGCATTTGGGTCTACGTGTGGGAGACCTGTGAGACCATGTTCAGTATCGTATCCAAGAGAAGGCACCCTCTGAGCTGACTGCAGCTGCTCCTGACTTGGTGGATCACACACCTTCCTCAGCTAAGAATCAAGCTAAGTGCAGACTTCCCTTCAGGACCCCAAACCTAACAGTAATAAAATTAGAAAATTCTAAGTTCACTCGGCTCCTGTAGCCTCAAACGTAGACGCCTGCACACATGGGCCTGGGTTGACTAGTCCTCCATGTTCGACCTTGTGGTCTCCACACCTGCTCATCCTCTGACAGGAATGGCCGGGATTTATGCTCCACCACTCAGAGGTCTTCTCCAGCTCCTCTGCTCACTCTGAGTAGAATGAACCATGAGCTCACAGAAGCTTAAAGGAGTAGTGATCAAAGCATCTCTTCCATATACTTCCCCTTGAATGACATTTAACAGAGAAAGCATAGAGTAGGACACACGGTGGATCTGCACAATGACTGCTATTTATGGCCAGCATTACACCAACAAAGATACCAACGGGTGTTGTACTAAGGCCAATACCTGCCACCTCAGCGACCCACACTGTGTAGCTGGAGACCAATATTTATCACATGGGGTCTGGGCCTTAGAGTAGTTGGAAGCAGAGGCAACCAGAACTCTTCATTCAAAATACTGTCTCAGGCAAACTGTTCCCTCCCATTGCAAGTTAAGTCCAGTTATCTAAAAGGAGAGCTGTGATGTCCACTATGGAGAGATGCACTGAATGCCACAGCACCATTCCCCAGGTGCCAGCACACTAAGGAGCAATCTGGCCCACGCAGTTTCTGTTTCTTCATTTATCAAGTTTCTATGCTAAGTTTCATATTAAGGATTAACGAACAGGAAGGCCACACATGCACAATCCCATCTCGTGACTGTTCTCACACACGCAAGGTGTAGAGAAGGCTGGGATGTTTGCAAAGTTGATGCCCTGGCACCTTGGCAGTCCCAGCTCCAGCAGCCAGGCATCTGCTCTGTGGGGCGGGGAGGCCGGGATGTGCCCTACAGCAGAGGACGCGCCACGTGCAGCTCTCCAGCCTGCCTGGACTCCCCACTCGCTCTCACTCAAGATGCGAGGCCTGTGGAAGGGGCCCCACAGGAGTGAGGCCCCTCTTCTCCCGCAGATGCCACCCTGCCATCCTCACGGTGAGCTTTAACACATGCCTCGCTGCTGGCACAGTGCCCACATATACCAGATGGCCACTGTTGCCGGGATGAAACAACCACGTCCTCTCCAGTCTAAGTTAGTTGTGTGACTTCAACACAATGTTTGGGTTACAATAGACAGACACCTCCTTCGAATCCCATACTCACCCTGCAAGTCATGTCCAGACAGCCTCCCTGCTCTCAGACCGTGCCTGGCGAGGCCTCTAAGGAGGGAACTACACCTTGGCCCCGCTCCTTCCAGTCCATCAACTTAGTCTTATGTCCATCCTCCTTCTGTTGAGCATATTTTGTAAATTTGTGAAACTAGCAAAGAAATATATGTATGACTCCTGGGGTCCATGGGGACTTGGGAGGGGCAGCAAACTTCTGCAGCCCTAGGTCCACTGAGGAGAAATCCTTGACCCATCTGGTTCTCATGCACATTTCTGTCATCCTCAGCTTGTGGGCATGGTGTTGTCCTGCCCTGGGCTTGCTTAGACCCCAGTGGAAAGAGGTGGCCTAGACATGGCAGCAGAGAAGACTTATTGACACCCAGTGCCCAGAAGAGAGGTTGGTGTCTGAGAAAGAGCTAAAGTCCTATTACAGAGATCCGTGCTGATAGCAACACAAGTCACCACAGCTAAGTGCTGGAAGCAGCCTACACGTCCATCACCAGATGGATGCATAAGGAGAATGTGGAATTTACACACAGTGGAGTATTACTCTGCCATAAACATGGATAAACTTGTTTGTAGGAAAATGAGTCCACCTTGAGACAGTAATGTTAAGTGACATAAGTCAGATGCAGAGGCTTCAATATCACATGGTTTCTCTCATATAAGAAACCCAAAGCATACATAAAGAACAAAATAAAAGATAGAAATAGGAAAATGGAGAGCTGAGGGGGAGGAACGGGATGGAGGGGACATAGAAAGAATTAAGATGTGCTGTGTACAGGCACCGACTCCCCATGATGACCGTATCATTATATGTTGCAAACACAGACCTGTAAAAACTGAATTTAGAAAGACAGCAGGTGTGCACCTTACCACACAGTGGGACAGGAGACGGGCCTTCCCAGCTGGTGACCTTAGGTGGGGTCTGAGAAGGAAGTGCAGCCACTTCTAGCTTCAGGATTTGTTATTTTGGCTTTGAGACAGAGCTGCACCTTCCTTGGTTGGAAGACAACTGACCAAGATTAAAGAGAGATGGAGCATTAAGGGGAACACAGGTTCTGCTCGGTGCGGTCCCCACCGCATGGAAGGGAACAGTGACCATCTCAGCCCACGATGGAGCCTTTGTGAGCCCTAAAACACCTGCTTCAGTGTCTGGCCTGGCAATGGTGTCCACGCGTACCCCTTCTTGGTTTGGGCCCCCTTTACTCAAAGGTAACGGCCAAGCTCCAGATGTGCAGACTGCCAGAGGCTGTCTGTCCTCTCTGTGTCCACAGAGGACATCAATAGCAGGAATTCCTCTCCCAAGTCTGCTCCTTTGATGTTGGATAGGAGCAGAACAAGCACTCAACATCGCAATGGCTGTCTTCCTAACCTCTCCTTCTTCTGCAGACTGCCTTCCACAGCGAGTAAGTAGTGCAGTTGGATCGGGGCCAACCTCAGGATGACAATGAAAGCAATCACTGTGCCCAGTGACCGAGGGTGTCAGGAGGAGGTTTGTAAGGAGGAACCAAGGGCGCTGCCCTTTGAACAGCTCCGCGTTCATAAATCATCACACGTTCCTGAGCTGACACAGCCTCTTACTTCCCATTAATCCCCAAACTACTTTCTGGTTTGGTAGTTAGCTTTCAAACTGTCAAGATATTACAATAATTGCAAGCGAACCTGATTAAAGGGAAAACGGCTGTGCGTGGCCGTGATCTGGTTCTGATTTGTCCCGAGACGAGGGAAGGCGATGATGTGGAGGCCCAGGGGAACTTCCCACCAGCCCGACAGGCAGAACCCAGACGCTAGGGAGGGCGAGGCATTTCTAATCTGAACCCAGCCTTGGGCAGTCGGAGGCCACACAGATGAGCCATAAGGACCGCAGCAGATGGCTTTTCATCGCCTTCAGCTGCCCCAGGGGCAGAGCCCGGCATAGTCTCAGTTTACCTTGAGGATGCAGATGCACCAGGGTGTGAGCAACTGGCAGGCAACATCCCAGCTGATGAATGGCACCAGCACGAGACCCAGAGATGGTGTCACAGTGTCCAGCCACGTGTGCGTTCAGGTTGGAATAACGTGGCACTCAAAGTGAAAAAGGTACAGGGCGCTTTGGACAGCATCCTCTGTATCAGAAACACCTGTAATCCTTCTCTAGAACTACAGATGATTAAAGCAATCAGAAACACCAACGATTACCGGATTTTAAATCTCTTATGGAAACAGAGGTTGAAGCCCAGAAGTGCTAATGTCTCTGCGCAAGGCTATGTGCCTGTTGGCTGCAGACCATGCACTTCCACGCCTGCCTTGCCTATGAGTGGCCAGGGCAATGGCCAAACCCATGGCCAGCTCCATGTCTCAGTGCGTTGGCCTCACACAGACAACTGGTACTGTCTGCTCTTTGCTACTCGAGATCCTTGAATATTTTAGAACCACTTGCTCCGAAATGTGCTAGATGTAAGAAGGAGGTTATCTGATCATTCTGCAGCTGAAAGGGGCAAACTGTGACTCAACAGCTATGAATGTTACGTGCCCACATGTTCTGACTCAACCTCGTGAGACAGCCAGCAGTTAGATGCATCCAACACCTACGGAGATGCTTTCTACTAAAACCAATCCCCCTAGTGAAGTGCATCCAACAGGAAGCAGCTTCCAGCAACACTTTCTTCCCCTCAGCTGACCTGCACCAGAAAGGCAAGCTGTGTAATGAACACCTTCTTGCTTGACTTAAAAATTTCTAAAGGCTAGAGAAAAAGACATCACTACTGTGAATCGAGAGATGCTCTTTTACCTGAGGAAAGTCTCAGATCAAAGATCTTTGGTATTGCTGTTCTTGTCCAGACAGACCTTTAATACAAACCTGCCCAGGGAGGGGGTCAGATCTGTAGTTGGAGGTTTGTAATTCCCACCAAAATCACCCACTGTTTATTCCTGGGTTTTATTGATTAAAACACAAAATGAACAATAGCATAAACCCCAAGCTTCCAATGACCTCGGAGGGGAAAGCTGCCAGGACAAAGTCATGACGTCATCCTACAGAGGGCAGGCATGTCTGAGCTCACAGGACTGATGAGCCTTCGGCTTGCTGGCCTTCATCCGGATAGTGTGTCTTGTCTCACTGAACTTTAAATCTGCCTTTCTGTCTCTGTGCAAGGTGATAAAAAAACAAAGGCAAAACACAGTGACCTATGTAATTCTGGACTTCAAAGACCTGTTACCATACTGCATTCCATGATGGGACCAAGCAGTGCTTCTTCTACATCAAAAGGCAATGATGAAATATTTGTTCTGTTTGGGGGACTATGTTAAGGAACATGAAGACCTATACTCTTATTTGATTTAAACTTGAACATCCTAGGGTTCCTTCACAAAAAATTCATGATGCCTTTACGTAGCCACAAGGAACACCTTCTTTACTTTTTAACAATTCATCCACAGTTACAGGTTTATAGGTAGATATAATTTACAAAATCATTCCAATAAGACCAGCATAGAGGCATAAAAAGTTTTCTTATTCCACTTGGCATCTTCAGAAAACTTTTGTCAGGTACGTACTGTGAAAATTCAGAGGCTGAGATCATGTCACCGCTGAGACACCTGCCTGCAGTACATAGAGTGACTGCTGCATTTCCCTGGATTCCCCACCTTAAGCAGGAGCTTGTGGAGTCCCTTGCTGAGGACATCAGCTGAACTAGAACCAGAGCTGGGATTTGATGCTAAGCTCCTTGCTCCCATCCGACCTGCTTATTCTGAGGTAGAAGTTACAAGAACCATTAGAACTTGCCATTGTACTAAAAGTGTGAGAGATGGGCAAAACCAAAGTGAAAACACAACGCCAACAGGGCACAAGTAAAACTTCACATTTCCCTACTAGCATGCTGACTCATTTCTCCCCACTCTTCAGAGACATGGCTGCTCTGCTCCTGGGGGCCATTTAATAAATCAGCTCCAGGGCCCCCCACTTCGCAGGTGAAGGACGTGCGCCTCGTGTCTCTCCTTCCATCACCGAGAGAGAGCCAGCTCCTCAGAGAGTGGACATTCAGCTGTGCCATGTGGGGGTCTTTTCTAACCATGAACCAAGAGATGCTAGAATCTGTCTCAAGAAGGAAGAACAGGAGGAACACCCAGCTGCAGAGCATTGTGGGCAGTTAAGAGAAAGCCAGAGCAGGGGCCAGATGGAGCACAGTGAAGAGTCTGGCTTCACAGTGCAGAGCCCAGGGCAGGACCCTGGCTCAGCAGACCAATTCTGGTGGCCAGTGTTACCTGCCAACTAGACTCTAGGTCATAGTACCCAGGGGTTTGGTCAAACATTGTTCCAGGTATTGCTCTGAAGGTATCTTTTTCAATGAGATAAACTGCTCAGACAGGGGCCACAAGGGCCACCTTGTGTCTAGTTGACTGAGCTAAGGACTCTCTCTGTAGCCTCCAGCAATGGGCCTTGGGCTCATCAAAAGATAGATTGTTGCACTTCAGAAATGGTAGGTTGTGATGGCCCCAGCCTCAGGAGAAAGGGGCTTTTCTACATAAAAGCTTTAAGTATATAAAAAAAGCCCAGCTACTTTCATACATGAAGGGGGCAGGAGCAGAAACTTGCCCACCTGAAGCTCCCTCTCATCATGAGTACCTGAGCCGGGGTCTGTTGGTGGGGTCCACTTGGGCTCCAGTCATTGTAGATGTGGGTGAATACAGCAACCACGGGAAGGTCATCAGCTGCCACACAGTGATGAGTTTGCACTTGTAAGCCGTCAGTGCTAAGCTGCATTAGGGTGCTGGTTCATCTGGAGCTCCAGACTCCATTCCGCTGCTAAGGTCTCCATGGAGAGGGTGGATAATGGGCTAACGCTGGCTCCATGAGTTGATAACAACCTGAGCAGCCCTAGCCCCGGCCAGGGTTTGGATCTGGAGCTCCCCAGTCCCCAGTGCCCCGGGTGTTAAAGCCTTGATCCCTAGGATGGGGCTGTGGGGGGCAGTGGAGCCTCCAAGAGGTCACCTCCTGGGGGCCTTAGTGTTATCAGGCATAAACCCTTGAAGAAGACTGTAGGAGCCTGGGGTGCCTCTTCCACCTCTCAGCGATGCAGCGAGCAGCTTTGCTTGGCCGTGCGCTCCTCCTATGATGTTCTCAGAGCAACAGGGCCAACAGCTCATGGACTGAGATGAGCAAAACTGTGAACTAAATTAACTTCTTCCTCTTCATAAGTTAACTGTCTCAGGTATTTTGTTACAGTGACCAAAATCTGACTAAAACACACACATGGTCACACATGGCAAATCACATGGTCTCATGCGCACACACACGCACACACACACACACACACACACACACACATACAGAGGTATGCACGTCCCAGCATGACCCAGGTTAGAGAGGAAATAGCCTGATTCATGACTTTGGATCCAGCAGAGACATGATTCCTGAGCAGCCCCTAACTGTCAAGGAAGAGAAAAGCAATGAACAGGAGATTTTTTCATTGAGAGGCACTGTGTGGATTGACTTCTTGGTTCCACGGACTGTTTATGCCATCCTGAATCTGCAGGGCAGGCAGTGGGAAGGGCAGGCTAGTGCTCCAGGGTAGGGGGCTGAGATGGGTCCCACATAGATTTTCCTCTTCTTCAGGGAAACCTCAGCTCTTAAATCCTTTGAAATGATTGGATTAGGCCCGTGGAGATGATCCAGGATGATCTCCTTTCCTTAAAGTCAAATAAAAGTAGATGTTAGTCACATCTACAAAACACCTTCCAGCAACACCTGGACCGGGGTCTGAGCAAGTGATGGAACTGCAGCCCGGCCAAGAGGATGAGTTACAGTGACCATCACAGGGTTCAGCTTACAACCTTCCCCAGCTGTTCAAGTCCAGGTGTCTGCTGGGGGCCTTCATCCACTGAAACCAGTGAAGGGGTGCTGGGGAGACGTGCTCCTGTGAATAGCTCCACTATAAACTTAGAGCTGGGATTGGACATTCCTGCTTGAAGAAGAGCATTGGAACTTTTGCTAGACAGCCCACAGGCACTACAATACCAGGGTTCTGGGAAAAGGGAAATTAGGTATTTCAAATTATTTTTATATACTAATTGTACTGCTAATGTCCGATGGTATATTGAAATGAGCAGTTAATGCTTACAACTTTTTATGTTCTGACCAATTTTGCACGCTTCTATCTGGTAATCTGAGCAACTGACATGGAGACAACAACATGCAATGGAACTACCGTGGTGGATTCCTACCATCTTGTCTACTGAAACTCTGTATTATCTCTAATGTTTTGTCTCATAATTATTATTTTATTCTCTTTAATGGTTTGAACAATTTCCCATTCTTACATCTGGTAATCTGAGCAACGTAGCTGAAGATTACACTATGTGATATAACAACCACTGTTAATTCCTATCATTTTGTCTTGAAACCTGGTATCACTTTTAATGTTCTTGCTTTGTTTCATTTATGTTTGTGATGTCGGTATGCTGCTATTGCTTTTTTTTTTCCTCTCATTTACTACTCTCTTTAAAATAAAAAAAATAAAAAATAATAGACTAAAATAAAATTAATTCACTCTAACTTGTATCTATTGAAATCTGTCACCCCTGGGAATTTGTAAGCCACACACAGTGTGAGCAGAGTTTTGGCAGCTTGCATAGAATCAGCACCTCTTTCTCCTATGGGTGAGGCACAGGGTCAGTATTAACCTCAGCAGGAGAGGATGATGACGCTAAGTCACACCCTCTAGCACACTAGCATCCAGAGACACAGAAATGGGGATTTTCTTTGTCTGTGTCTTCGGCTAGCATCCCGACTGCTCTGCTATGGAGCAGATGCCATGGTAACCTTGTCTGGCATAATTATTTGTACACTGCAGATTGGGTCCTGTTTTAGCTTGGTGAATGTAAGGCCAGTTCTCTGCTAATCATGTTACCTGTTTAATATTTGATGCTTTATAAACTGAATTCCATTAGACTCAATATTGAACTAGAACAGAAGGGCCACCTTCTCACAGAGGTCCACTCATTCAGGAGTGCGCAGCCCGCACAGCACGCTTGGGTGAAACCCCTGTCCACACTTCATGGAGAACGCCCCATGCCAGGTCTGGGATCTGGCCAGGACATGCCTCTGAAATCAGCCTTGCAGATATCTCTGAACACTGATTTGAAAGGATCTTATCATTGTCTCCCCACTCCCAATCCTCCTTCACCGTGAGAAGGGTTTATGTTCTTGGCATTATATCAGTATATGTTCATTATTACTTGTATTACTGCCATTTAAGCACTTTGAAGGATTTCTGAGAAGCTATATGAACAAAACTTGTAAGACCCAGACAGAGAAATACAATATGGAGTGATATATCACTATATCCTGGGACAAAGTCTACACTGTAACGTTGGAAGGACTCTTCAAAGAAGACTGTTCGGTTTGTGCCTGGTTTGCTACACTTCCCGGTGACCATGAATTTAATGGCTCAGTTCAGTGAGGCAGCTAGAATGAAACCTTGCTTCCCTTGCTCCAAGCTTCCACACGAAGGGACAGTAGCTAGGGTAATGCTCCTGGTACACCTCTGTCCTCTCTCATTCTGCTCAGGAAAGGAGTGCTAGCCGGACCTTTGGACCTGGTCAAGTTGTTCGGATTCATCTTCTTCGCTCCTTTCTCCCTCCTTAAGGAAGCCTATTACAGGTGTATGCTTAACGTTCCTGCATGACTGAGATCTGAAAGACACAAGAAACACTGTATTTCCCCTGCAAATACTGGATTTAAAGGCCAGAAGGAGTGTAGGGAGAGACAGCATGGATCCCCTATCATCAAAGATGGACCGTCAGTCTGTCATTGCTGGCGAGCCCAGCTGTCTTTCCCCCAAAGCTCTGTAAGGAAAAACCTGATCTTTTGATCTCTATTAGCTTATTGTTTTGTTTCTCAGTTGGGTCTATGTTTAGTTAGAAGGAGAGATACATACCAAATCCTCAAATACCAGCCCACCATTTTGCAGAATTTTCATCTTTGTGATGCATATTTAGTTATAGAAATATTTCTACATTCTGCACCACAATATCCTTCTTTACCCCCTCTCTCTTTAATTAAAGGCACTTTCTTTGGGTATTAGTCCACTTCTTGTGCAGGTTTCTTGCACCCAGCCCAGGAGATAGGAATATATTTTTTAAATTATACAGCTATTCCTTGACTAACTCACTAAAGCTTCCTAAAACAGACTTGGTCAACCCTGTCACATCCTCCGTGGTCAGCCACTGTGATGCACGGGGGATAAGTTCTGAAAGGTTCTGCAGACGTTTAAGACTAGGGATGGTTGCAAAGCCAGTCATATCATGTTTTTTGTTACACATACGTGTCTACCTAATATGAACTTTAATTTATGAATGAAACACATAAGTAGATTAAGAATAATGACTAATAATAAAGAGAAATTAGAAGAGTATACTGTAATAAAAGTTACTTAAAATTTACGAATTGCTTACTTCTGGAATTTTCAACTTAGTATTTTCCAAATCTGGTTGACTGCAACTGAAGTCACTGATAAGGGACACTGCTGTGCTTCCAGCCCTGCTGAGCCTCTCCCGGATTCCGTAGCCAGGACACCTTCTTGCTCTCTGGCTGTGCCCCACACGGCCCTCAAAAGAGCAATTTTTGTGCTCTTGATAGGTGACATTGTTCTTTTGAAATGCGCACTCTGCAGCCCTGCAGGTGCAGCTGGGGACGAAGGAGGAAATCACTCCACAGCCATAAGTGGGGACTGAGCTTCCTTCCTCCTCCCTGTGTGCCCCAGGACTTCGTATACAAAGCTCTTTCCCTTATCTCCAGTGCAGAGGTTTGCTAAGGCACCTGGACTCCGCGCGGGTCACCAGGGAGAAAGCAGAAAGTGCCCCAAGCCGGCCTGGTCCAGGCCAACCTCCCATCGCTGCTTGCCACTCCCCTTCTCTGAGTAAGCGCTGCTGCCTCACTTCCCCCGCTTGTCTCTGCAGCTGTGTGCTGACTTCTCTGTAATGACCTCTCAGGTTTTATGCTCTCGGTTAAAACTCCTGACTTTTTCCACCCATCTTTTTATAAATACAAATTCCCCTGCAAAAAATATAATACAGCATGTCGCTAAGTCCTGAGACAGCCGATTTCTAAATGTGAGATTAAGTCTTCCTGCTTTCTCCACTTCTGAGTGCGTACTTCCGCTGCGGTGAGAAGGCAAGCCTTTTGCAGGCCACCTGCTGTTTCTCAGGACCTCAGTCTCCCTGAGAGCACCCTCCTCCTCTCCAGCCTGCCCCAGGGCTCTGAAGCTCAGCCTGTGATTTTAAGAGTTCTTGTCTCAACTTCACTCGCCAATACTGGTTTCTCCGCCTCCTCCCCCATCTCTCTCTCTACCTTTGAGCTCTTGAAGCCTTCAGGATATAATTCCACCACCCACTTGTTCTATTTTATAAACACAACACACCTTAATTTTGACTTTCCTAGCTCAGGTACAACTTTTGGGTAAGAACCGTGTTGTTTCTGAGCTTCCACCACCGAATCAGCCCCAAGAACAATACATTTTCACATATGTCTACTGAATGATAGATTAAATGATTGATGAAACACAAATCACTTAGTGGGAAAAAGAAAGATAAGAATTTACAACAATAACCTGCTGTTGCAACCACTTGGCTAAGTAACCAGGAAGTGCTAACCTCTCGGTGAATTGCACCCTTTCCAGGACAAGATAACTGTGTTCACAGTTGGGACTGGATGCTTCCTGCACTCTTCTCTTTCATGGACGTGAACTGCATCTCTGGACAGTTGGGGCGGGGGGGGCTCACAGAAATACACTCACACAAATGCTTCTTAATGTTAAAAGTTTGTTTTCTGAATGAAAACAGAAGAAGAAGAGAAAAAGACACACAACAGCACCATTAATCCAGGGAAGTTATATTCCAAAGCTATATTTGGCCACCTTGTTCCCCAGGGCAACTAATAGCGTAGCATTAACAAATCAGATAAAGTTTTGAGGAATAACCATGCTAACTTCCATAGTGGTTGCTCTAGTTTACATCCCCACCAATAATGTAGAAGAGTTGCTTTCCGCAAAGCCTCGTCAGTGTTTGCTCTCCTATGAGGAACCCAAAGCATAAATAGATGAAAACTAATTAAAAGGCAGATAAGAGAAAACAGGGACTTGGATCTCTTGCACATGGCCGGGGGGCCAAGTATTGGAGGGAGAGGGCATAAAAAGAATTAAGATGTGCTATGTACAGGTACCGCTCCCCACTAAGAACATAATCATTATGGAATACAAACAGGCGCTAACAAAAAGAAAAATGAAACAAAGAAAATCGAGCCCACTAATCTTTTGATTTTGTTGGTTTGCATTCTGCCTTTTGGAAGGCAGCGTTTTATGAGGCTTTTTCTCAGTATTGCTGTTTGGCTATGATTTAGTGTTTGCAGCCTGTGATTGATTCACAGGAATAGAAGCTGAGAAGGGACTTTGGATTGATTATATTATTCCAGGAGAGAAAAATGCCTAGTACCAAGGATGACTGGTCTTTGACCGAAATGTTGAGTAAATATTTTAAGTTTGAACAAAATTCTAAGTTAAAAGGGAGTTTATTATAAAGTGAGATATAGTGGTTGCATTTTTGAAGATTATTGTGGAAATGATCTTTCCACAAACTTATTTTTTTTAAATAATTGGAGTGTGCCCAAGGACTGTCATTAAATATTAAGAGCTCAGAGGGAGCCATATGGTCACCTCTGAGGGACCGCAGTGTCTTGATGGTGCTCCATCTGCATCTGTAACAATTTGCTCATTACACCAAGGACACGGGAGGCTCCGAAGTGGCCTCTTTGGGAGGAGCCTCAGAGTGCGTGGCGTGGTGCCACACACGCGGCGCTGCCCCGCTTTCTCTCAGCCGAGTGCACTTGGAACCGGTGTAACTTGTTAAACATATTGCTACAGCAAGTCATAAATTTACTCAGTGTTGCATTCCTTTTTTCTTTTTGTGAAAAGGGATCGTATTTGGAAGATGACATCATCTATTTAGCAAAATAGACATGAAGAAAGCGCCGCGCCTACAAGCGTCCTATTTCAACATCATGATACTTGCGCAAAGAGTGGGGGAGTGAAGAAAGAACAAGGTGTTCACAGCTTACCTAGACTTTATTACCCTGGAATCTCAGTTTCCAAAGAGCTGTCATCTGACTGGAGGGAAGTACACTTCTAGGATGGATATACGACATCTGTTATGTACACCCACGTCTTCCATATGCTAATGCCCCTGTGGCTCGCTCTAAGGCAGCCCAGGGCCTGCCCGCACTAGACTGCCCGCATGCGCTTGAAGTTCCCACCTCTAGCACGGTTGGCAGCGTGCCTCAACCCTGTGACGGATGACAGTGATATCAATCACAGCTACCGAACTTCTTAGGAGTCCTAAGTCTCCACACTTTGTAACCTTAGCCTATAATTTTCTAACCAGCTCTCTGTTTTACTCTCAAATCTGCTGTAAATTAATTGAACCATCTTCATTTTGTAAGCTAAGTGCTCTGACTCAGAAGAACCTAGGAACTTGTCTAATTTCTCATAACTAGCAAGTGGCAAATCATGAATCTAAGCCCACATCTAACAGATTGTAAATATCGAGCTCCTTTTATTACATCATTGGAAACATAATGACCCTGGAGTACAGCCTTCCATTTTTGTTTACTTAGGCTGTTTAAAGGCACTCCATTACAAGAAGTTTCTTAGACATGAGTACGTTAAAGTATTACATTTAAAAATGTTTTTAAATTTGACATCCAAACATTCCCTGTTAATAATTAAAAGTTGGATTGGATAATAATCAGTCTACCTTAAATGAAAATCGATTGATCTGTATCTTTCAATTATTTAAATTCTTGTGTGCTTATCATTATATATATTGTACATATAACTCAAATCTGTAAGCTGCTGGTAAATTTACTGAAATTTCTCAGAGAAAAAGAGATGTATCAGATGCAGGCACTGTTTCCAGGACACTGGGATTTCAGTCACAATCGGCAAGTCCTACTAACAGAACAGTGATGTCGAAAAGGGCCACTTGGCCTCAGACTGGAAGGTCGCATGAAAGCTGGAACCTGACATCATTTACCAGAGAAACAGAGTTTGTCTCAGGGCCTTGCCCTAGTGGAGCTCAAGTGAGGACCTGGGCCTGGCAGGTGCCCTTCCCCTGGGGCTCAGCCCAAGAGCCTGCGGAGGGACAGCTGCTCCCTCGCCCACTTGCCAGAGATGAGGCTTTGCGCGAACACCTCAGACAGGTGACTTCCAAAGCCTCCTTCCTTTACAACAGTTCCACGTCCTTAAGCCAGTTTATCCAGGATTTACATCTTAACAATCCTTAAATAACAGGAGCCACCTGTCCAACCGTTTCGTTCGCTGATTCTAAGGAAAGCCATTGTGCGAATCTAGGCAGGTTGGGGAACACCACGACGCGGACCTTCTCTGCCTTTTCCCTGCCACCCACGCACTCGTGCTCACCTTAGTAGTCTATGTAACATGCATTAGTGTCACACGATCTGGTAGAAGTCTGTCCACCTTACTGCTCTTCCCGTGGACTTGGCGAGTGTCTCTCTGCTCCTTGTTTCGTTTCTTTCCGATTCCCCCTTTCTTGTCTCCTTATTTCCGCTCACATTGGATTGACTTCGCTCTTCCTCCTGTAGTTTTATGAAGTGGAAACTGTTTGGTCTCTCTCTCCTTTTCTTCTGGCTGGACCTCTCCACCCCTGTACCAGAGCTGGCACCAGTCGGTATGCGCCCCCCCCTGCTGGCAGGAACGGGAGCCCCTGGTCTCTTCCCCGGACCCTATGTTGGAAGGCAGCTTCACTCTGAAGCAGCTGGGGCCAGGGCAATGCAAGCACAGGGATCTCAAGGTCCCTAGGAACAGGGAAAGACTCTCCTATGTGCGGGGTGTTGGAGTAGGAGCCTCAAAGTCCCTGCTGTAGCAGTACTGAGGCTCTGAACGTCTGTCCTTGGCATCTGCCCTGGGGGCCACTATCTTCCTGACCACCCCCTCCTGAAGCAAATTGCACGGCAGCATCCACAAGGTAAGGTGTGGGCTGCAAGATGGGCTGTCCCAGCGCTCTGATGTTTGCTGTTCTTACTGAGATTTGGTAACTTTTCTCAGACACATGCATCTCCATTGGCACTGACCCTTATGTCAATTTCTGACAGTTGTAATAGATTTAATTTTGTAACTGTCTCTTGCTAAGTGCTTGTTTGATAACTTCTCAAAGAGCTAATGCATCAATAGCTCCTTTGAGGATGCTTAAGAGATGTCTTAAGTTGTGTCTTGGTTACTTTTCTCTTGTTGCTGAGACAAAATATCCAACACCCAAAATGAAGGAAGGAAAGGTTTATTTAGCTTACAGTTTGTGGAGGTTTCAGTCCATACTTGGCTGGCTCCAAGGCAGAAGGTAGCAAAGCAACACGAGCAAAGGGGGCAATGGCAGCCGAACAGCAAACAGCCAGAGCAAATCGGAGGAATGGCGGCAAGCAGCTTCTCTCCCTGCCTTACTTTGTAAACGGGCTACCCCCACCTAAGGGTCATGTAGCTCTCACATAATCTCCATGCCCTCCTCTTCCACAGGCTCAGGATGTATACAAAGTAAGCACCCTGGCTTCCTGCTGAGTCACTTAGTCAGACCTCTAGTCTCCCCAAGTTGACACAATATATCAGCCATAACAAGTTGTTAAAACAATCATGACTTTTTTAGGAGCAGGGAAATAAAGCAAATCAAGGAATTTTGCTAAGCCCAGTTTGCTTCCCTGAAATTGTATGAGTGTCACATGAAGACAAAACTAAGCACATTAAATCACTTGAATACCTACCTCTTGGTATTGCCCCTGGGAATCAGCACTCTTGTTCCTGAGACACCAGCCCTGCGACCTCAGGTCTGATGAGGAGGAGACATTTGCAGAAAGGACACAGTCCTGATTCAGCCTACTCCAAACTCTTCTTCAGTAAGTTCTTTTGTGAGTCAGGATAAATTCAGAAAAGCTGAACTGAATTAGAAAAATGACCTACCATGAAAGGGGGAACTGAAGCCTCTGGAATAAATTCATCTTTCAGTACTGAGAGGTCAACACCCAAGGTCACCATGAGGAGAGAAAGCTGTGGGGAAGTGTGGCTGAGATGCCTCTGGACACTGTCCTGATTCTCAGCGAGGTGGCCCAGCCAGGACCCAGCAGGGAAGAGCACACTGCCGAAGTACAGGCTGTGACCCGCTGCGCGGTAGAACAGCACACAGCTGGCTGGTCATCCTGCAAGTGCAGTTCCCCAGCAGCTTGAGCATGGTGTGGGCTGAGGAAACAGCTTTTTCTGGGAGCTCTCAGTGTAGACAGAGCTACCTCCCATCTCTCCGTTGTAAGTGGGCACACAGGATTCTCGAGTAATTCAAATGCAGAGGTAGGTAAGGGAGTGCAGAATGAGATACTGACCTTTTAGAGCAACAGGGGGCCTTTGACCCATGGGAATGTACATACAAACAATGTGCACACAAACTGGCCCTGGAGGTGGACCCAGGTCAGCTGCAGGCCACACACGTTACGGTTTGTATCTGAATGTCCACGCAGAGCCTCCTGCACTCAAAGGCAGGGCTTTTGAAGGACAGGTGGCTCATGAGGGTATCATGACTAACTGTGATCTTGGGATACGGGGCTTGGCCGGAAGAAGCGGGTCCCTGGAAGTTTGACCTGGAAGGGTTTATCTCCCTTCCTGCCTCCTCGCTTCTCTCCCTCTGTTTCCTGGCTGCCAAGAGGTGAGCAGCTGTCCTCTGCTCTGCCCCTTTCACCATGCCGTGCTGCTTTAGAGCCAGCTGATCGTGGGCTGAAACCTCCACAACTGTGAGCCAAAATAAATGTCTTCTCCTTTCAGCTGTGACTCAGCAGTGAGGAATTGGCTAAAACAACCCAGCGTATCCAAGAAAGAATATTAAATATCTGTCCATTTAATCCATCAATCTCTGTGTACACATGCAAGTGACCTTAAAGTATATAATTAGTTCCTCCTTGTTCTAGATAACTTACGGGTGTACTTCAGCACATAATATCAAACAAAGGGCAATTGACAGGTTTGAACACATTTGAGCAACGGTGTGAACTTAATTTTACCAGGAACACAAGTCCGAATAGGAGGCTCATGAAATCTCAAGGAGTAAATGGAACTTTAAAATATTCTTTGATTACTGAAAGCAATTTAGAGAATAATTAATAATTAATGTACAGTAACTGTTGACCTCCACTGAACAATAAGCAAGCTGTAATGTTTTTGGTTTAGTTAAACTTTTAAAATCTTGAGATGATGTCGATTCACAGGCGCTTGGAGAAAAGAACAATGCAGAACAATCCCATGTAACTTTGACCAAGTTATTCAAAAATAACATCTGACAAACTATGGTGCAACAAGAGGAGGAGGATATTGGCACTGATGCAATCAAAGCACAGAGCTATTTCCATTAGTGCTGGGATCCCTCCTGAGGCACTTTCAGAGCCATATTTCCTTCATTCCTGACCCTCTTCCTCGTATCCATTGGCAACCAGGAACCCATTCTTCACAATGTAATCATTGCAAGAACTCTATGGAAATGGAATCATACAAGATGCAACCTTTCTGAGACTGGTTTATTATTTTCTCACTGAACAACCCAGAGACTTTTCCAAGGTATTTAAATGGTTCATTCTCTTAGCTGTGTAGTGTTCCACAGCATGGATTTGCTACTGTCTGCTTAATCGTTTACAGGGGAAGCACCTCTACTTTTTGGCTTTAAATGATAAATCTGCCACTCGTCTTTGTATATAGATTTTTGAGGGACCACAGATTTTAAAACTTTCATTGGTTTAAACGTACAAAAGTGCAATTGTTGGGTTATGTAATACCTTTGTGTTTAGATGTTTTAGGGACCTGCTAAACTGTTTTCCAAAGTGGCTATGACATTTTGCTGCATACTCATCTCCATTCCATGTTGTGACTATTTTCATTTTTATCTGAATTATTCTGATAGGTGTGCTGTGCTATCTCAGTCGGTTTTGATTTGCATTTCCCTACTGGCTAATGATGTTAAACACCTTTTCATGTGCTGATTTGACACCGAATATTTTATTCTGTGAAATGGTTATCTTTTTGCCCATATGTCAGTCTTCTCCCATTAATTTCACACACACACACACACACACACACACACACACACACACACACACCCAGGTTTTCCATTGTCCTATGGGGACGGAGTAGACAAATGTGCATCTCTTTCATCATTGCAGAAGTCATAGTGTCATTACCCCTTTCTACAAGTGACTTAACACAGTATCATTGATCAGCACCAGTGACTTGCTAGCACAAGAAGAGAGTGAAGCACTGAGGAAGAGCTGGTAACAGGACTGATGTGGCTCACTGCAAGGTACGACAGTGAGTGGCATAGGGCTGAGGCCTCCCGTGCTGGTGCAGTGCAAGGCAGCTGGTGGGAAACCAGTCTGACAATAAGGCCAGGGGATTTTGAGAGACAAGATTTTGTTCCCAGAAAGACCTTCCTGGGGTTGAGGGAGGGCTTCACAGGTGAGCAATGTTGAATGAGACTAGGTTTGGTGCAGAGACCAGGAAGCCTGGTACTCACGGGGACAGGGCGAGCAGGAGCCCACATGCTTAAGGGAGTGGACTTGGCACTTCTGCAATCGACATCAAGACTGGAACTCCCCCAAGAGGAGGTAACCCTTAATTCTGAGAAACTCTCAAAACACTTCCTAGAAGAAAGCAGCATTTGGCAATAAATGACTTTTCAGAATGCACCTGTATGAGAAATCAGGAGCCATTTCTTTGTTACTGAGTAATATTTATTTTATGAACTAAGATAGAGAAGTAATTTTGTGAATATCACAAGATAAATTTCATGTTGCAGTCTTTACCTGACTGTAGATGAGACACATGCACTTGCCCTAGTCGTCTGCTACAGATGAAAATGTATATGTTTTGCATGCACTTATGGAAGATAAGGTTTCTGTGGAAGGAAATGATTCTCATTTCATGAGAGTCACAGTTTTGGATTTTCAAGCTGACTGGCCATTGATTGAATTTAACATGATCCAGCTGTCATTCTATATCAAGTCTAAAATAAAATTGTGGTGGAAATCTTCTGCCTACTTTTTTATTATAAACAAAAAGATACTTGATATAAAGAATCCTTGATATTCTGACCACTGTGACAGGCATATGTTCTTTCAAACCTTTGTTTCAAGCAAATGCACTTAACATTCCCAGTTGTTGGTAGAAACCTCACAAGTGTCAAACATTTGTCAGAAGGAGAAACAGTAAAAGGCTGGAGTAATTTTTATGACTTTTCCTCTGTTTGGGTCTAAATGTTTAATCTCGGTGTTAATGCTGGTCTACAGTTACCTCTGAAGATTGTGGTAACATTCCTCCCTGTATCAGGAGCGCTTGTAACTGTTGGTGGCAGGAGCCCAGGATGGGGACTGCAGCAGGAGCTTACCCCTGCAGACACTTCTTCAGTGCATTGTCACCCGAGGACATTTCAGGTGACAGCAACTGCACACTGGCCCCACTCCAGTGTCTTTGTTGTGCAAACTCATATAAGCCAGTTGTCCTCACATATAGTACTCACGTCTACATCTGCACAGTCGCTGGTGGATTGCTGTATTGATCAGCCTTCCCATCACTGGGACACAACACTGAACACCTACAGTTGAAAGGAGAGGCTGGATTTGGCTCACGACTTCAAAGCACTCAGTCCACTTCCAGATGGCTTCAAGGCGGGAACACTGGCAGCCAGGAAGTACAGCAGTGAAACAGATCGAGAGAAGGGACAAGATACTACATATAATACCAGAGGGCACGCCTCTGCAACCACCTGGGCACACACAGGAGTGTGCTTTACTAATCCCTTACCCAGCTCCAAAACCAGATCAGTTGAAATTAAGCTTAACTGTCTCAATTACTAAACAATGCATTGAGAATGTTCTCTGTCAGACAAAGGACCAACTGGGAGAATTTTAAGTGGAAGGCTGCCAGGCACGTGGGTGTTAGCGTGAAGCATTGTTTTCAAACTCCCATATACTTTGTATGGAGGTGTATGGAGCATTTCATAGGACCATGAGGACTTGACCAAATTCAAAGATCAGCTTTTCATCTTCTTCCTCCTCCTTGTCCTGAATCATTCTTTTCCACACTACTTTACAGTGGGGCAGGTAGGGCTTTCAGTAGCAATGGGCCCATAGGACAGAAGAAAGACACTCTACCCCAAATCTCAAGGCCACACATTGGCTTTCAAGTGACTCAAATCCAAGTTCCCAGCATCCACAATCAGAATATCTCAACACATCTACTCTGTAGGGTTCGAATGTCCCTGACAAGTTAAATGAGACAGTTAACCACAGCATATGTTGCTCTTCTCTGATGTTGGGTTGGGGAGCCTCAGGATGGGAGTGGGGCCATCTCTGTTTTGGGATTTACTATTCTTCCCACAACTTTAACTGCATGTGTGGTTACTAACAGAGATGCCCATGAGAACAAGGCAACACAATTACTGAAACTTGGCTAGAAGTGCCACAATTATAAAGCTGATTTGGATTACACATTTGGGAAAAACTTCTTGTGATTTTTGGGGGGTCAGATACAGCTTGTGTTACTCTATTAGGTATGAAAACATTTTATCAAGTTGTATCAAAAAGTATTATTTCCAGATGGGCTTAATCTTGAATTCATCTTATAAAATGTGTGTTGTTATACTGGCACTTAACCAAGAATAAAAAATTATTCAAACCACCACCCTGATTAGATATTGCTGTCTATACATTTCTTTCTTCATTGAAAGCATGGAAAATTTGAGAATGCACCTCGTTTGAAGCTGTATTCATAAAAAAGGACCTCTTTGTCCTTGAAATTTAACAAGTCCATCTTAACCACCTCCTCCTTCTTGTGATTTTCAGGGGGGGTCAATACTCCACACCCATAATTTAAAGGAGGAGAGTGTTAGTTTCCCTCATGGTTAGAGTCTATTGTCTGCTGTGCCCAGTGCAGAGGGGCCTGGAGGAGGAAAGGCTGCTCACATCATGGTGTCCAGGAAGCAGAGAGAGCTGGGGAGGGTTGCAAAGGGCAACACACCCTTTCAGGCCACGCCCACAGTGACCTCCTCCTTTGACCAGACCCCGCCTCCTAATAGCAGGTCAACTGTAAAACCCCCCAGTCCAATCACCTTCCAGGAGCCCTGTGGATGAACACTTGAAACATTTGGGGGATATTCTTGATCTAAACCATTACCAAACCCTAAATATATTTTCACGTTTCAATTATACACAAATACCAATTCCTTGAGCCTTTTAATCAGAACACATATAAAAATAAAATTTGAATTTCCATGTGTACTTTCAGATGAGCTCTGTAGGATGATCTGTAAGAAATTTTTAATTACAAATATATTTTATATTCATAAAAATAGTAAGAAATGGTTAATGAATTTGTTCCAGGAGTCAAGGATATTAATCTTTATAGTGTCAAAGAGCATTTATCCAGTATGTACTTTTCAGAGGGTATCAAGTCAAAACAGTGTCTGAGGGGTGCTGGATGCATAGTTTAGTGGTACAGCATGTGTTTAGTGTGTATAATGGGCTTCATCCTCACCGCTCTCCCTCTCTTATTCACACACACACATATACACACACAAGGTTGTATCTGGATTCTGTTAGATAAATTTCAATGTAGTGAGATAGTTTACCCTTAAATATCACTATTACAATATACTAGAGCTGTTTAAATCCCAAAATCATTTTGAAGCCAACATCAAGTGCTGTGCGTAGCATTCAGATGCTCTGGGAAGTCTGTAAGCAAAGCCACCAGGTGACTTCCTCTCCCCTCCCCTACACACTCCGGAAGTTATAGCTTCCTTGGCTCTAACTTGGAGGGACTTGGAGCTAAGACACTTTCAAGCTAAAAAGAGTTCTAAAGAGAAAGTATTCTTGCATTACGGACAGCATGGGAGGTCTTCTCCAGTCCTACCTCAGTGGTACCAAGTGTATGCCGTGTGTAGTCTCAGAGGATTCCTCCAAATGCACAGTACCCTATAACACAGCACAATGGGTATGCAGCAAAGGACGGTGAAAAAAAAATAAGTCTGTGAAAGGTTACTAAAGGAACAGGAAAAACTTCTACATCTAACTGCCTCCCACTCTTCCTGAAAGCTCAGTGTTTTTGTTTGTTTGTTATGTCCTCTTTCACAGGTGTTTGATTTGTCTGCTGCCCTACTCTTCCCTGAACTGTATCATTTCTGCATGCTATTCTTATCCTCAGTTACTCACTGAACGAACCCATAAACTATTACTGACCCAGTATACAAGGGCGAGCAAAGAATACAGTGAATATTCAAGGGTTCTTTTTAAAAAATGTATTACAGAAAAGGCGCAGTGCCGTTAATCACCTCAAAACACTCTGCCAGCTTTCATCCCAGGTAGCCCATCAGTCTTGCCATTTCTGGAGCAGACCTGGAAGTCCTCTTTTACAAGTGTCTTTAGGAGGTAGGGTCAAAGGTATGGTGAATGCTGCTGCCTAGAGCCATCCCACTGAAAGGTAGGGTGGGAAAATATTATACTGCATCAACTTTCTCACCAGAACTGGCACCATGTGACTTCTGGCTCTGACACATATTCTACATAATCATGAAAGCTAAATATTTTGAACCAATTGAGAGCATCAAGGCAGCTACCACAGCACAACTAAATGCACTCATAAAATGTAAAACAAGATAGTGAGTGTGAACCCCTGGACACTGGAAGCAGGGTTTTTTAATTTTTAAATTTTATTAGTGCGTGCTTGCAGTACATAATAATCACATTCATTGTAGGGACTTGGTACACGTACATGTCACACATTAATTCTTACTTCCTCTTCCCTTCCTATGTCTCCATCCTCCTTCCATGTCCTGGTCTCCTTCCCACTACCAAAAGATCTAGCTCCCTATTTTCTATTGTCCTTCCTTTATTTTACTGTTTATTTAGGTTCTTAAAGAGAATTTCTGGAACTAGGAAGCCCAAAAATAGGTCCTGACTCCTTTTTCTACCACATAAGTGGCCAATATGCAAAAAGCCATGGTTTGGCTTCATACAAGGACACATATCCATCTCAGCTCAGGAAAGGGAGAGTGGAGGTTGTGTGGACACTGCATGTGGGTTGAATGGTCCCACAGTGACCATGTTTTAAGTTGTGACTTGTAGTCCTTGTACTAGAGCCCTCACTTGGATTAAAGAGCTCTAGAGTTGAAGTCAGTAGCTTAGACCTTACCCAATCTGGCTGGCATCTTCATAGAAATGTAGACATAGAGATACACACAAAGGGAAGACTGGGAAGGGACATGGAAACCAGATGGCCCCCTGCAAGCTTGCAAGAGTCCAGGAGCCAAGGCTTCCCTTGAAGCTTCAGGGAGCCCAGAAGGAGCCCACTCTGCTGACCGCCAGCTCCCGTGCTGGGACAGTAAGTCCTGTTCTGAGAACCATCTACACTGCGTGATGCTTCATCATGGCTGTCCTGGAAACCTACCACAGACCCTCAGGGGCCACACTGAGCTCCCAGCTCAGGATCAGCTGCTCCTGAATGCATTCGAGTCCTTTCCTTCTAGAATGGGGTCACGCCAAAATGGAACTAATATTCCCAACTTTCAGCTAAAGGACAGTTTGCCAGTTTCAAGGTCACAGTTATTAAACATTTGTAGAGTGATCCTATTTTTTAAATGTATCAGTTATACCACATGACAGCAAAAATTAATATATTGATGTGTAGTAACTTAGAATCTTGAGTGAATAAATCTGGTTGAAACAATAGCTATTGGACATCAGCTATTTCTCTTCAGCCAGAGCTCTGAGGAATTAGCTAGTGGTCGTTTCACATTGGCTTCCTTGAACATATGGCGTATTTATGATGTCTTCCTAGAGGTTTGCCCTCCTCCCTCTGTAATGAAGTACATTGGCTTGATTTCCAGCAATATCTTTAAGTAGGGCATTAAGAAAAACATTCATTGGAAGCAGGGGTCAATGCTGGGCCTTCCCCCTTCCAGCTAAATTAGAAAGAAGAACAGTTCTAAAATTTATCTCATATGTCATGACATTTTCTTTTAACATATTCAGTACACTTTTTAAAATTACAGTAACCAGTGCAAACGTAATATATTATGCCCAGCATATACTTGACATTTTAGAATTATATACTGGTTGCTTAATTTCCTTACTTTATGTTTAGGAGTGAAACAATTCATTTTTCTAAGGAAAAACCCAGAGATTTTCTTTATAACTGCTAGTGAGACAGGCAGCATTTCCCTGACCCCATTCATGATGTGAATGTCCGCTAGATTTCAGAAGTAGCCTGAGATACGATATCATCGGTATGTCGCTTTTGAAGTTCCTGTTCTGGCATTTCTGGTACTGTGTCCATATTTTGCAATCACCACCTGTATCTAAGTGCCTAGGCTGTGCCATCAATGGACTTCTGTCCAGTTGGAGAGGCCACTACATGCCCACATGCTTTGTCAAGCGTGCTGCTCTCTGCTACGCTTTGGACAGAAGTGCAAGGGAGAGGGGTTTGGAAGTGGTACTATATTTAGCCATGCCAGTCCATTTCTAGGTAATTTAGGTGACTCACTGAAGACTCAGCATTAATAGTTACCATAGGAATTTGATTGGGAGAATCTATGAAATATAAAGCAGGGGCAAGTCAGCAGGTAAATCTGGATTTTTAAATTTGTAACAATTAAGGCTGTGCTACATTTTGCAGAAGGTTGGCTGAGGTAGGAAGAAACGGGGTGTGTGTTCTTCACAGGCCCAGTCATGTCCACCAGGCGGAAGGCGAAGGTGGCTCAATCTGGTGGATCAGCATGCATCTATTCAGTAGTAAGAGGCATCAAAGAACATGGAGAAGCAGGTGCCACAGGTAACAACAGAAAGAGCCACAGAGCTCTGAGAGTTTGATTGTCACCAAGTATGATGGCAAAGCTTGATAGAGATGACAGGTACTGAGAGCCAGGCTCCAGGAGTGCTGAGAAGGGCACTCACCAAGGCAAGGTTTCTCCTAATGCAAGACACAGAGATGGAGGACTTGTACGCTACTTCAAGTGTGCAAGTCCTGTGATGCTCTATGGCACCCCAGAAAGAAAATTGGTGACAATGAGATCCACACTGAAGTCACCTCAGAAAGCCAAGAACACCGCAATCCAACTGTGCCTCAAGAGTCAAAAATAGGATTCCTGGATTTTCACTAAAACAATATAAAAAGTGTCATGGTAAGGAGCAGGTCAGGTTTCCAAGCTGATCTGAACATGGCTGGAGGGAGCCAGGAGGAGCAGAGTTTTCCTGGTGGTCAGGGGTCGCCCCTTTGAGGATACAGCTTGCCTGCTCGTCTGATCCTCCCATGGTGCCAAAGAAAGGAGCCCTTGGGCTTTTCACCGTCTTTGACAGGCAGGGGCAAGAGGGAAAGGTTAGCATGGGCCTTGGACCTGAGCAGTTGAGCAGTGCAAATTAAGCCAGACTATGACAACCTATGTTAAAGTGAGTCCTGACAGTAGTGTTTCTTGAGATAACTGATGACGTCCTGCAGTTATTAAAGCCCAGTTGGAAGTCTTCATTCCAAAATATCTCTACAATTTGGACCAGATGTTTCCAATAGAGTCCAGGACTTGGAAAGCTTTCTGTGCACTGTCAAACTCAGTATCAAGTCCAGCCATCAGGGAGCCACATGGACGCAGTGCGTGTCAGAAAGCTTGAGAGCCGTGAGGAGTGGAGTAGAGTTCAGTTACAGCACAAAACATGTCAGTTCCTTCTCAGAGGAGTAACTCCAAGACTAATTGGAGGGCGATAACGACCATATTCTAAAATGAAATAACAGTAACTTATTGTGATGGGCAGAGATGCTCTGGAAGACACCCAGCATTTTCACCTTTCAGGAAGAGTGCCAGGAGACAAAGTAAACAAAGAAACAAATGCAAATCTGGAAGGTAACCGTGACGGTGGCCATGCAAACCATCACAGTAGACTTTCATTGTGAGCAAAATACAAGCAATGCAATGGCCAGGGAAGATTGCCAAACAAGGTCCCTCCATGAGTACAAGCACTCTTCTTCCACGGCAACAGGAGGGGAGACAAACACCAGAGGAAATCAGCCCAACTCCCCAGCTCATCCCCAGAGGGCGCCAATTCTGGTCTCATGCAAGTGAGCAATGCATAAATTTAAAGGTGCATAAATAGTAGAAAAGATATTTGAAGAAAATAATATTCCAAATGCCAATTAGCTCATTCGGTATGGTTCAGATAAATAAAATATCTACAATAAAACTTATATCTTGTGTAAAACAAAGTGCCTATTGTAGCCTCAGCTAAATGACCCAAGATGTTGAAAATATCACTGGGAATATTCTCAGAGGTTGGTTGGGATGAAAAGAGGACTGAAGAATATGTCTGAAATGGACAGAAATGGGATTTTGCGTGTGTATCTCAGTGTATAATAAATGTAATAATTATGTATGTTTTACAGTATTTTTACACCTTTAGCCACACATGGCCTTCAATAATTTTCAAACTAAACTTTTTGTGTTGTTGCCAAAACAGCCTGTCCGTTCTTCTACACTCTGTGGGACCCACAGTGGTCAAGAATCTGTCTTTCGACTCTTAGTTCCAGGGCTCTGCTTGTAGACATGTTGAAAAATTAGACCATGCTTCAGGTCCAACAAAAATGTCAGAATCATGGTATAAGTCCAACAAATTTATGCAGAGTTTAAAAACTAGAAGCAACAAGAAGCAACAATGTGCAGTATTTTGTTTTTAGCTATAGCTTCAAATTATTATTTTCCCAGATTTTTGTCAATGAACTCAAAATAATTTTAGTAAGCCTGTTTCTGAACATTTATAAATTCGTTCAGTGGACACCGAGGCATTCTCTACTGCCCTTTTATGTATAACTTCCAATGATATGAATTTATTTTAGGTGCTGATTGATTTATTAGATCTTTGTGCAGGACACAGAAAATCAATACAAGAAAAATGCATGCAAAATATAAGTGGCCACCAAAGATTTTAACTATGTCTAAAGCTATTATATTCATTCCAGGCTCCAATAGACTTTGTCCTTAGTACAGCGCTTAATGAAATGGAGGAAAATGAAACCATAGAACATAGTTTAACAAAGAAAGCTCTTTAAAGAGTGAGAAGGGTCAAAGGGGAACCATATGAACATGTGGAACAGACATGTTTATTTTTTAATTAATCATTTCGTTTTGAGATCAATGGAGATTCACACATAGTAGTAGCAAATCAAAGAGATACCAGATATTCTTTATAAGGGTCACCATTTAACAAAACTATAGGATAACATCAAGAAGTAAGACATTGGGCTGGGGATATAGCTCAGTGGCACAAGCGCCTGCCTGGCAAGTGCAAGGTCCTGAGTTCAATTCCCAGTACTAAAAAAAAAAAAAAAAAAAGTAGGACATCAATACAAGCATTATCCAGAACTCTCCAATCACCAGAACATATCTTATTTTAACTTTTTCTACCCAAAGCAACTTTGCTCCCAAGCCCTACTCTTCTTTAACCATTAGTGATAGCTAATTGGTTTTCCACGTCTGTAGCTTTATCTCATTAATGTGATACAAATTAGTCATGTAGCTCTGACCTTTGGAGAGGGTCCTTCTAAGAGACATAACTCTCTGGCAATTCCTCCAAGGGGTGGGTTGAGCTCCTGTGAAAAGGGGGTCCTTTCTCTCCTACTGTTTTCCAATTCTGGGGGGCTGGGAATTTAGCTCAGCGGCACAGCGCCTGCCTGGCAAGCACAAGGTTGTGAGTTTGATTCCCAGTACTGGAAAAAAAAAAAGAAAATTTTAAAGAGTATATTTTCCAATTCATTTCTTTGTCATTAGTTTTCACATGTTTAATTAAAAATTTGGTACAGATTTCTTTAGGTTTCTCTCACTTGAGATTCATTCAGGTTCTTAAATGCATAAGTTAATGTATTGTCAAATTTGGGGAATGAAGGTCTCTTGTAATTCTGGAGGTCAGAGTCTGCAATCAGTTCCACAGAACCAAAGTGATGCGGGATGGGGCTGGTGCCTTCTGAGCCTCCTGAGGAGAACCCCTTCCCTTCCCAGATCCGGAGACACTGTAGACCTCCCATCCAGACACACCCTCCTTTCCGTCATCTCATCCCTTCTTGTCTGTCAGCAAATCACACCCTTTCTTTTTCTTAAAAAGACATGTGTGAGTACATCTAGGGTCCACCTGGAAAGTTCAGGGTCACTTTATCTACTCCACATAAACCAGGCCCCCTTTGTCATCTGAGTGACATTCACAGACTCTGGGACACCTCAGAGCCTACTAATCAGCCTACCCACCAGAGACGGTGATACCCTCTCAATCCACTTCAGCATGAAAGTGTATCAGGCCCAGAGAACTTTACAGTCAAACACTTAATCTCTTCAAATAAGCTGAAAACCCTTATTTTTTAAAATTTAAAATCTAGGAAAAAATTAAGAAGCCCTAAATTATATGTAAGGTTGTTGTAATTTGATCTAAAATTATAAATAACAATGTAGAAAAAGATAATCATAACCTAATAACTCATTAATAAATTCTGGCTTGTGAATATTCATACAAAAAGCTAATAAAAATATAAATACAGTGAGATATATCCAAGAAATGCAAATATAGTTAAACACCAAGAAAATCTATTTATGTGATACAATCAATAAGAGTTTAAGGAAAAATTACTTTTGATCAATTTAAAGATGCATAGAAAATATTAAAAATGAAATTAAGTGTCCATTCATAATTTGAAAAACTAGCATATGACAAGTAAAAGGTAAATTTCAAAAGATACTTGTCTTAGTACTTAAAAGAAAAATAAGAAGATAAATAATATACATAAGTAACAAACACAATAATAGCCAACAGACAATAGGCAAATAGACAACAGACAAATAGCCAATAGGCAAGAGGAACCCCAACTTTGAAAGGAACCCAAAGAACCACCGTGAGATATGGATATGGACATATTCCTTACCAAAGTCATAAATATCCACCCAGCGCAACTCTTACTAAGAATAACGAAGAAGCAGAAACCTTCCTATGCACTGAGCAAATATCACTGAACAAAAGTGTCATGAACAATGCAGCAAACTCTGCAATACATACCATTTGGGTATTTCTTCTGTCCCAGGCTGGGTCTACCAGGTCTGGATGAATTTCCTAAATTCTCCATTTTCCTGTATGGCTCCACTCTACTCCTTGAGCTCAGAGGAGTCCAGGGCTAAGTTGTGTGGGCCCTGCTCAGAAGCAAGAGCGATGGAGTCCTTGCCTGAGAACAATGCATCCTGCATCCTTTGCATGCAGGGCTCCAGCTCCCAAGGGAAACCCTGGGCTCCCTCCACCCCAGGATGCAGCGCAGCCACGCTGCCCTCCCCACTGTCCTCACCACCTCTCAGCCTCCCACTTCCTCTCCTGAGAGGCTTCATGGAGGGCATGCCAGGGCTGGAGTCTGCTTATGTGCCAGGGCCCCTTGGAATGTTTGGTCAGTGGAATGGGAGCAGGACAGAGAGTCCTATGATTGCACAGAAAGGAAATAGAATCTAGAAGGGCAGACACTGAAGCATATATCACTATAACTATACTGTAAGCATGTATACATATATATTTCCTGTGCATGGGAAGCTCTACCTCCCTCCAGGAGATTGTACAGAAATGCCACAGAGCATTCACGCAGGGAGGACAGCTGTTCAGTTGCTGCATGGACAGCACTGGATGCAGGTTCATGGCACAACTGCCATGCCCCAAATTGATCTCTCCAACTCCAATGCACAAGTTGGAGAGATCAATTTGGGGCATGAGAACAGTGGTGAAATTTAGCAGAGAGGAACACAAGTGTAACTATTATGAACCCAGGCTTGGCCGCTGCAAACTCAGGCAGAAGGAAAGCTGCTCCACTCCAAGGAGAAGGGCAGGATGGGACCTGGAGGACTCGCATTCTTCAGCACCATCATGGATTTTTCTTAAGGAAATATGTGATGTTAAAATGAGATCAGGTTAGCCTTCTAGAAGCTGAGGGACTGGTGCACTTGTGTTCACTATGTTACTCTCTGTGTTTCCCACGTTGTGTAGACTCCACTGTCAAACAAGAGTGAGGACAGCAGCCAGCCCCAATGAGCTCCAGAGAAACAGGTCTTTGCTCACGTGACAGTGAGGTCCAGTGAAGTTTTCTTTCCTCTTTGTGTCTTCTCCCCTCCCTCACTCTCTGCTGTTCTTCCTTTTGCAGCGAAAATGAAACCATGTTCAAACATTGTCTGGTAATACACGGGTGGAAAGAAGGAGGGAGAAGGAAGGTTCTAAGATTCTGGAGAGAGAGAACTGGTGGAGAGGACAATAGCCAGGGCCTGAGATAACAAAACAGCTGGAAAGCAGGAGGCTGATTTTCACTCCCAAGAAAGCAGCTTCTCCTGAACCCTGGGTGCTCCACCAAGTGCAACAAGGCCAGGAGACTCACACATGAACTCCACATTTGCTGACCTTGGGAGCCATCTGCATCCTGGCACCGCGGAGAGAGAAAGGGAAGGCAAGGTGCAGACCGGTGAAGGTTGCAGGACGCAATGATAAGGAGCTGGGCTCAGGAAGCGGAGCTGCGCCCCACAGCCCTTCAGAGGCCTCGTGGTTCCTAGAGGAAGCTCCACATGAACTGCATTGCATTCAAGTGGGGCAGAAACACAGGATCATAGGCAGCTCAGGGGATGTCACTCGGTGTAGATTCAGCAAGCGAAAAATACCACCTTATTAGAAATGGCACCAGTACAGTTTCTTAATAACACAAAGAATGAAAGGCTTTTGTACTAGAAAATGTTTTATCATGTTTACTGTGTTAGTAGATCAAAATATATAAAATCAAAAAATATGCCCAGGGATGTTCATTTTCATGAATGATTTATTATTTTAAAAAATATTAATGAAATGGAAAAATACAGTATGATATTTTATTGGTAAAAGGTCAGCTATTCTGTTTACAGTATCAAATTTTAGCTTAGGAAATGATAGAGATTTTCTTTATGTGAGTTATTAACATTTTTAGATACTAGCCAATGCAATTAGATGAGAGAAATCATAACAGTGAAAATAGGTTATTATTTCACAAATTACATATCTTTTAAAACCTAGAGAATGAGAGAAGATCAACTGAGATTTAGGTGACTGTCTATAAATACATTTGATAGTCAAAACTTATCCTAACGTAGTGGAATAAATAAATTCTTTAACAAGTCACAAAAATGTCAGAATAATGGAATAAATGCAAGGGATAAACAGTACCTGTGTGTAGAACACGTTTAGAACTTTGGCACGGGCATTTCAAATGAAAATACATCACTTACTGGGTAGAAATATTATGAAGGTAAAAAGTAAACTTGAATAAAACTAACATTTAATTATTGAAGTATAATTCATACACACCTAAACTCACTAAACCGAAGTAGATAGCTTAAAGAATTTATAGAAATTTAGCATTCCAATCAAGATGTTTCCTGTTTCTATTATCTCTGAAGTGTTCTGTGTCCTATTTTTCATTGATTACTTTTATCTTCTTGAAGTGACTAACGGGACACTTGTTTATTGATACAACTTCTGTTGGTATCCATGCTCCACATAAATGGAACCATATACACTGACCTTGTTACTGGCCTTTTCTGCTTTTGTGTGTAAGAGTTCCTTTCATTTTAATGCTGGGGAGGGTTCTGGTCTATGAATAGAATATAGTTTGACTTTTAATTTTTCCATATTCCTGTTTAGAAACATTTGGTTGTCATTCCTTTCAGACTCTTCTTATTGAACAAAGAATATATAATTTTTAGAATATATAATATATATAATGTAAACATACATGTGTGTCATTACATCTATTTACAAATATAGAGGCATAATTTTATTCAATAAAAAGGATATGCAGTCTAAGTTTTAAAAATGGCAAAAGGCTTGCACAGGTTCTTTGAAATATGGTAATGGCAAACAAGCATAGGAAAGGAATGTCAACATTATGTCCATAGCAATAATTAAGGCCACAAGGAGACACCACTCACACCCACTAGAAAGGGTTTCAAACCAAACTGACCCCCCCTCCAGTAAACCTCAAAACCTTCTAGTGTGGAGTGGTAGAGGACGCACACCTAGCTGGGGCAAAATTATGTGGTGCAAACACTTTCAAGGACAGTTTGGCAAATTCTCATAAAGATAAGCTTAGTCTTATTGGATTATAAAGGAAGTCCATTCTGGCTCTTTCCTGGAGAAAAATAAAGGCGTGTGAATAAGATGGATAAAATCTTTATAACATAGCTCTTAACAGCTAAACTATCATCTTTTTGTGGTTCTAATAAAAATGTTTTTTTTTTCTGTTTGTTTTTGAAAATTTCTGTTTGTTTTTTGAAACTGGTGATGTTCACGTGAAAAAAGATAAATAAGAATTGCCGCAAATTTTTGGAAATGTGTGAGAAGGAATTTCAAAATTGTAAAATTTATTTATTCAGCTAAAAACTAAAACACTGGGGTCCTGGGCATGAAAGACAGACCGTCAGTAAGAGTGGGGGAGAATTACAGAGACCGTCCCTTAGGGTGCGCGGATGAATTCACTTCTTCACCAGGCTGGTACCTGAAAGGAGAAGGGGTGAGCAATCAATCCCCGCATCATGATTTCAAATCAGAACAAACAAGTTACCATATTAAAGATAAGATGCTACAGCTCCTGCCTGGCAAGTGCAAAGTTCTGAATTCTATTCCTAGTACCAAAAAGTAAACTAAAATTTTGAAAAATTAGAGAAAATAAAAATAAAGATGCTATTTCATATATACCAAAAATTCCAAAATATTTAAGCTATGAAGTCAGAAATCAAAATTTTAATGTATTTCACAGGAAATATCAGGGGATATTTTAAAGGGGGATTTTCCAAAATTAAAAAATGTAAATAATTGTAAAGGAAAAGATCAATAATTTCTCCTTCACTATTTAACTTTTAGAAATTTGTTTAATAAAAGTCACTTCTAAAATGGCAAATATGGGGCTGGGAATGTAGCTCAGCTGCACAGCCCCTACCTGGCAAGTGTAAGGTCCTGAGTTTGATTCCTGGCCTTCCCCGCTGCCAAAATGGGAAATAGGAAATCAGGAAACTGGGACAGGATGTTTGCAAAATATAAAACTAACAAAGGTGTGGAGCTCAGAATGTAGAAAGAACTGAAAATCAGAGGACAAGATAAATGACAAAGCAGAGACAAAAATAAACGATAGAAGTTGCAAGTTTCTGGAAGAGGGACTAGGCAGCCCATTCTCAGATCCCCAGTGAATCTGCTAGTCAGGAGATGCAGACGAAAATCACCAGGGATCTACCCTCATACGAATGAGGAATTTAAAAGTATAAACCCAACACAATCATATTCCCCTGAACACCTGAAAATGATTAGAGGTTAAGTTTCATGTTGTATTTATTGTACCACAACAAAAAGATAGAAAAAGATTTATCTCTTAGAGTTCAAGTCCAAGACCAAGGTCCTAGCACACTGTGACTTCTGAGAGCTGTGAAGCAGGATGTGTTCCAGGACCCTGACAAGATTTCCAGTGCCCACTCTCTGTCTATGCCAAGCCTGGACATGAAGTCACATCAGTACAAGCTCAGTCATCACATGACCTTCTCTTCCAAATCTTCTTGGCACTTTTTCTCTTCTCAGAACGACTCTCTAAATATGGAAAGGAAAGATTTAATTGGAAAATCAGAGATTTCTGTTCATTATTTCATTGTTTCTTCATAACTATCAAATAATCATCAGAAGAGAAATTAAAAGCTAAAACTATTTTGAACAGACATATATTAGGGTTATTAAAAATATTCTTTGTGTTTAAATACAATTGTGTTATACTGGAAGACACATTGCTATTAATCCTCCTCAGAAGACTCCCCCTTCCTTCAAATGGACTTATCCCATTTTTCTGGCCACTTTCTGAAGCAGTTCTGGAAGTGTTCTTTCCTGAGGGTCTTTAAAATTGTCATAAAAGAAATACACTGAATGCTACTGCTGTGTGCCATCCAACAAGAAGACAGGTTTGCAAAAACATTATTGTGTGCTCACCAGGACTGGAACTGCGTGACTTCCACTCGTCCTCCATGTCAAAATGTCCATGAAAGATAAACATGCTGAATCTATCCGGGAGAGGGAGGCAGCCATGACAGGGCAACAAAAGACCCTCGTGAAAGAGGACTTCCAGAACTGCTTCACGAAGTGGCAAGAATAGGGTACATGTGTTTCAAGGGAGGGGTAGTATTTTGAAGAGATTAATGCTAATGTCTCTTTTACTATAATAGTGTATTACTTTAAACATTCATCTCATTTTTGATCACCCTTGTTGAAAAAAGAACCTAAAGTTAGGGGCCATCTAAATCCTAAGTATTTTCATGTTAGGATCACTAATTATATGGACAAAGATCTTTGTAAATAAGGCTTCATTCTGAGGTTCTTAATGGACACAAATATTCGGAGACATCATCCATCCCGTTACCCTCACCAAGTATGCACTCATTTAATTCTCAGTCAGTTGGCCTGTAGGCTAATTCAACATCCTGCACAACTGTGAGGCCTCAGCCAGCTCCGCAGCCTCTGCCGTCTTGCTTACTTCAGTCCTAGACAGAGCACCAGGCCAAGCAGGGGTGGAGAAGATCCCGGGTGCTCCTTCTGCTGGGTCTGCAGGTGAGGTGAGGCAGCACCTGTGGGAACTGCCTACTTTTGCTGGTCTGCTCCTGGCATTGCTCCTGGCACTCAGTCTTTCTGCCCTGCCTGATCCAGGGCCCGGAGGACTTGGACAATATGGGAGTGGGGTATCTGAACCCTTTCAGCTGAAGCCCATAACACCCAAGAGGCACAATTATCCACCAGCATACGTTAGTCCCCAGGTAAAACAAGGACCAGCACTAAAGCGGATGAGGAGGAGACTGCACACCTCGCCGGTGAAATGGGGATGTAGGGTCCCTGTGAGCTCCTCTCCCAAGATCCCCTCTGCCAAGCAAGAGTAGGGGCACCCCAGCTGATCTGAGTGCCACATAATCTGCTGAGGATCCCCCCAAATTGAGGCCTGGGACTGTCTGGCCTGCAGCACTCGGGCACTTGTAGCCTCACACAGACCTCTAAGGCAACCCTGAGCTGCATTGTCATTAACAACTGTAGTTGGGCTGATACTCATGATCTTATCATGGAGAATTCCAGTAGCTGGGTGTTTTATTTAGTCCAGGGAGGCCCAACCTGCAATCAGAGAAAGTAATTTCAAACCACAGTGAACCTTTAATAGTAAGTGTTGCAAGGACAGGAATCTGATTAATACAACTTAAAGAAAAGCTTTAAAAGATTCTTATTTTATGATCTTTTTAAATAAAAAGAAACCTGGTTAGAGTGCTCTTAAAGGTGACACTTCAGAAAAAGTTCCAAGCAATTTACCTCCAACGGATTTCCACAAGGCAGCTTCCTGCCTGTGCACCTTTCCTATTTTTAAACGTTATGAGTCTCTTCTGGCAGAGTTTTGTAGCAGTTAAGATGAAAATCCAGATGCATACCTCCCCTTCAAAGGGGAGAAAACGAAGAGGAGGAGGAAGAGGAAGAAGAAAGGAAAATAATCAATTTGGTATCAAATTTATTCCAAAGCAGAGAAGTGCATATTTTTTTTTCTGATGGTGGAAAAAAGACATGCGAAGAGGTCAAAGGTCACGCAGAGAGGAGACAGTATTGTGTAGGACCTGTCACGCATCACCACCTATTCTGACATGCACGGGGCCGTTTGTTGTCTGTCGAACATGCAAATTAAGTGCCTGCTGTCATAGCCAGCCGATATGTGAAAGTGGAAAATGAGACCACCTGTAAGCAGTCAATGGTGTGATGGACAAGCATTCAGGCCTCGTCATCTCGGAGGCCATTCACACCACCTCCGAATTGCATATGACATGTAAAAATCTTTTCTTAATATTCACAACCAGGAAGTTTGGGGAATTACGGAGGCTTCGACTGCTGCATCTAATGGGTTCTCCAAGCAGACAGCTGTGACTGTGAGCTGGCTTGATAATTAGGTGTCCAGGAAGATTTTATGCTACGAATCAGTTAAAAGGCAGAAAAGAAAAAGAAAATAATGGCAGGCAAAACTCGCCAGGATAGAAATTGAATTAACCCTATGTGTCTCTCTGCTCATCCGCGTCCCATAAACGCAGATTAATTTTCTAGACTCAGCGCCATCGCACCTCTTTTCATGCAGGTTTAATTTGTAAACACGTCCTGGCCTGCAGGATGCAACGGTTAGCTAATTCCTGCAACCGGCCAAGAGACGGGCACTCTTCAGAAATGTGATCCCACTTTCCGAAGTCAGGCGATGATTCCCGGCTTGCAGTAAAATGTTTTTCTGTCAAATGAAATTGTGAGAGGTGTATGCTATCGAAATAAGAGACAAGAACAGAGAATGCAGACCAGTGTTCCACAAATCAAAGCCTGGTCCTTTATGGTGTTTCTGTACCAGGTGTTCATACTGGTTTGTGCACAGAAGTACAATGGGAATATCTATGCCAGAAGAACTGGACAATAAAAACTGATTGAGAACATGATGGCCCATGCATTTAGATGGGAACCAAGCTGTAGGAAGTGCCGGACTGTCTCAAATGAGACTGGGTGATTTAAGGCATAAGGATTTTTTTTTTTTATCTAAAATACTACATTTTCCTCTCCTCAAACATCAACTCTTTAATTCCAACTTAGTTGGTGAAATCAACACTGTGTTTCCCCAGGGAATGGGGGGCATTTTTCCCTGGACCTCTCAGGGACGGGATGCTGACAAGCTGGGGCAATGCAGGGACAGGAGAGTGCCTGAGTCTGGGAGGAGGACTCACTGGGCCTTGAGCAGGGCCCAGGGGCCTTTTACTTCTGAATTTCTGTGTCAGTGTGTCAGTACCAGCACTTGCTTCCAATGGGGTGTGTGCACGCGACCTTAGACTTCTTTTAGAAGCCATAACACTGATATCAAGTTTAATCGAGTTTAATCTGGATGCAGAAACAAGGGCCTCTGTCAAGATTTGGATCAAATAATTTCACCCTTTCTCCATCTGAAGATCAGACAGATTAAAAAGCCTTTTCTAAAAGGGCAAGGCCAACATCCGTCACCCTTCCGCTCACTAAATGACCCTGCGTTTCGCTCCTGCTAGGGCAGGGCAGCTGTCATTGTACGACTTCCAGTCCTGACACCATCAGCCGGGGAAGCCGAGATGCTAGCTATCGGGAGGCTCTCTTTCCTCTGACAGGCTTTTGGAGGACTCTGCCAGGCAGGTTTGCAGGCACCACAGTGCTGCCAGAGAGCAACAGTGAAACCTCTGCCCCCCTGACTCTTGGATTCTAGCAAAGGGAAACAATAAATTGCAAAAACAATAAGCGAGCGAATTGGTCCGTCGTTACGAGGTCCGTGGAGAAACGCACAAGCAGAGAAGGAGAGGAGGGTGGTCAGGAGTACTCCCAGAGGAACGGAGGGAAAATAAAAAGCATGATGAAGAGTTTCTTGTTTTGCCTGTTACTTGCGAGCCCAAGTATTCTAAAAATTAAAACTGTATTATGAACGATAGAAATGTCAGAAAAGCTTGTTTTCAACCATATACTAAAGCCAGACAGTATCAGCTAGTGAGCTAGTAATTAACCACACTCTTGACATTAAAGGAATTACATTTCAGAGGAATTAGCAAACTCTCCATGTAAATCTTATACAAATTTGGTTCATTTTCTGTCCCATTTTTTGGATTAAAACAAGGCTTTTATTATCTCTGTTCTGAAGCTAGAAGTCCAAAGTCAAGGCTTTGGCAGGGACCAGCACCAGGCTCTCTCTGAAGGCTTAGGAGGAGGATCTTTCCTGGGTCTTCCTAGGTTTCTAAGGGTTACTGCTGGTCCTTGCTGTTCCTTGGCTTATAGATGCATTGTTCTGATCTCTGCCTCTACCATCACGTGGGATTCTCTTCTTTTATTTTCATTTTTTATTTTCAAAGAGAAAAACCAATAAAAATAACGATACAAAATTTCAAATCAAGATTACAGGAGAGTAACAATGTTTACAGTACATTGTGTATTGTTAGCTTCAAAGTACCTACTCAGATTGAAAGATCCTTCTCAGGTTACAAGATATAGGCATGAAAAACTGATCACACAATATAAGCACAAGCCTTTCTCTTCAACGAACTAATAGAAATTAGTAGTATAACTGTCTTAACTCTCATATATATAATCTTATATATATTTTTTCCTTTTCCTTTCTTTTCTGCTTTCCCCCATCCCAGTTTCTCTTTCCTTTCAAACAGTTTCTTCCCATTGCACAAATCTATTGTACATTTTGGATCTTATTTACTCAGCTACAAAGCAGGATAAACTTGTTTTTTATAGAGAAATGAACGCAACTTGAAGCCACACTCATAAGTGAAATCAATCAGACCCCCAGGTGTGAACCTCACATGGTCTCCCTAGTGTAAGAAGCCGACAGAGGACATAAGGGCATTTTCCACCCCTGTGGACCTGAGGCATGAGAGTGTCTTGTAACCGCCATGGGAAGTCTGCACGTCTTTGCCCGGCTGCATGCCCAGCAATGTCTCATTCACAGATTGAAGCAAGCACGATGTGGACAGTTACGCTTGGAAACTGACCGAGGCTTTGCATGTGGGCTTCCTCCCTCCTGCTGAGAGCTTGAGGCAATCACTGTAGCACCCCACACTCACTGTACGACACCCAGCAAAGTACTACTATGGTCCTGGGTAGCAAACTGGGGGCCTGGCTCCTCAAGCGCAGAAGGCACTGAGGGTCAGGAGGGGGCATTGGATGGGCTCCTCCTAATCTACCGAATTCAGAGATGGCCCTAACTGAGTTTCTCTGGAGGGCCAGGGCCTGCCTTTTAGAAACCTTTCCCACTCCTGGGCCTCCCTTCTCCTGGCCTTAAGGGGACCTTGGGGTTCCCATTCTCGCTAAAAGTGTGGGAACCCTGACATGTCCCGGAAAATCCCAGAAAAGCACTGACATGGATGATTTTAACCTGAGATGACTCCTCATCAGGAGAGGCTCAGAACATGGAAGCTGAGCCTGCAGGACTGTGACAGTCAGCGAAGTAGGATCCCCGACAGGTTCACTCGGGAAAGCTCAGGTTCCTGGAGCAGCCGCAGGAAGTGAGTTGCCCAGAGAGGAGGGTCTTCTCCCATCCTGATCTTGGCACTGTCCATCCTGAGCACGGCCTTTTGAAAGCACCTGGGCTCTTCGCAGTGCAGTCAGGCAGCGGAGAAACTCTGAGCCTTCAAGAGGCCGTGCCTGTGCCCGGTGAGGCGACCGAGGGGCAGCACAGGCAGCGGGGAGGGGCTGCGCGGTCCAGGAAGCCGGTGGGAGTCGGCCGAGCAAGCCTGCAGCACCTTCGGTGGGACATCACACCTCAGGTGACATCCCTCTAACTCTATTCACAGCGGCACTGTCTGGAGAGAGACTTAGGGGCTCCTTGCATTTACCTTGTGGAGAAAAGCGTGATTATTTTACAGAAGTAATAGAGGCAAAGTTGTAAAGAAAACCATGGGGCTGATTGACCCATCTCGACTGCACGTGATGTGTGGAAAACAAGACAGGAAGAAAGATTCACTTTCAGCGAAAGACCCCAGTCGCACCGCATGGGCTATGTGCTTGGACATTTCATTCCGGTCCAGCGTCAGTTACGTGGGACAAAGAAACCTTACCAAACAGTCAACTCGGAGGGAAGCGTCTTTCGTTTTACCCGACTTCCTTGGGACCACGCATGCCCGCTCCGGCGCAGTATCCACAGCTTCACAGGCGGTGAGCGCGCCTCTGTGTGCAAGCACATGCAAGTCAGGCCACAGCAGGGGCGGTGGTGGGCGGCAGCGAGGCTCGGGGGTGCAGCTGCAAGGTCCGTGGCAGGCCACCGAGATCGACAGAACCACTTTACCTGCGGGATGGAGACACCGGGCACAGCGGTTGTGTCTTCCGTGGTGGGCAGGTTTATTTTTAACGCTTATTTTTCTGACCAACGGTCAGTTTTGTTCCCAGAAATCAGGCAGTGTGGAGAGTGGAGGAGGGCGATGGGAAACCCTCCTGCAGCCGGGCAGGGCGACGGCACAGGGCTTGCGGCTGCCCCGGCCTTCCCAGCCTGCCTCAGCTCCAGAATCCTCCAAGGGACAGGCCCACTGGGGCAGCGGTGCGGCACGCAGAAAGCTAAAATGGGTGGGAAGAACGGCACATGCCGGTCTCATCTTAGCATCCACTTTGGGGTGGAGAGGAGGACTACCTCTCCTTTTTCCCCTTCCAGAGTATAACTGATTTCTCTATTTATGGATTAATCTTTTTGTCTTTAAGATTTTACTCCCCATGCAAACTTTGCATGATGTGTGCGAATACTGACAAGGATGCATTTTCACCATTTCACTTATTCTAAAACTTCAGCTCTAAGTTAAAAACAAAAATTTAAGATCTCCAAAGGATTGTTTTTTTAGCAACTGTAGGAGGCTCACTTATTGACTTGTACTTTCCCAGGAAACTGCTTAAGGAACATTTTTGCCTGGAACTCCTGCTATTTTATAATAAAATATGGTAGTTAATTAGCTGTTATTAGTGTAGTATGTAGAAACCCAGGTAAGCTATTCCACATTTACTTTATCCATTTAGTTAATATTCATTACATACTGGGATCAGAGACGGCTGTGAGCAGACCTCAAGGGCCCTAGACTGTGGAACAGAGACGAGAAAATCCATTTTCTCAGCAGGTGGGTTCTCCTCATGGTACGAGGTATGATCTAACGCTATGGCAAATGATTAGCGCAATTATTACAGTCATAGATGCGTGGTCATTACTTCTCGCAACACTGCCCCTAGCTTTGCTGGTATCTCATTGCTCTTGCCACAAGCTGAAGCAGCTCTGGAAATTTTCTTTCATGAGTGTCTTTAGTAGCGCACTTGTGGCTACCTCCATGTTTTAAATTCATCTAAAATACTAACACCGCATGATCCTTTTGACTTTGGGAAAGAGCTCGCAGTCTCACAGTGCCAAATCTGAAGAATAAAGCGGGTAAAGACACACTGTAATGTTTTTATTTGATAGAAATTACGGTAAACGTGTGGAATCAACTCAGGACATGGAGACAACCATGAAGACGGAAAGGGGACTCCAGAACTACTTCAGAAAGTGGCAAGAGCTGTGGGATAACTGTTTGAAGCAAGGAGGAGTATTTTGATGGGAAAAATGCCTATGTGTCTTTTACTTTTATAATTTTTTAAGTATTCACCATATGTTTTGATGACAGCTCATAGCTACCAGCAGAGGTGTCCTTGTAAACTGCCAACGGTGTGGCTCAGTGACTCACCAAAACACAGCCTCTGCTAATACTGTCTTCCAGGCTGTGAAAACTCTAGATTTTAAAAATGTATGCTCAAGACATCATTCAACTGAATAAGTCAGCATTATATTTTTTGCTCATTTGAACTGGGAAGGGATTTCACATGTATTCAAGTCTATTGAATTTGTCATGTACTAGCACTGTCTTTTTAGCTAATCTTTTAAAAATCTCCTGATAAATGATCCTCAACCCTTCATCCGTACCTGCTGGTGAGAGCCTTCGCCAGCCTGCCAAGCAGTCAGCGGCAGGAATGTCTATTTCTAAACCCGATTCCACCGAGTTCACATATCCGCTGTGCAGCAGTGACAAACAGTCATCTCGAAAAATAATCACTGTGATTAGAACACATTATCTCACAAGTGAAGTCATGCACTGAGTTTAAACCAGAATGGTTTTGATCGTGCGTTCCTTAGAACATGTGGCTGCCTTTTAAATGCACAACTGGACGTGGTTATGATGTCGAGTTGTACAAAGGCTTCAAGTTGTAGACAAATAACCAGCAGGAGTTGTGACACAGGAGTCACACACTTTCTCTGCTCCTCCCTATCAGGTGATTTGCAGGAACCGGCAACAGAGGTAAGTAAACTGAAGATTCCTGTAAATGTTTAATCATGGTTGTGTACAGCCTTTACTGAGAGGATAGCACTTCCCGCAGGGGCAGTTTACTTCCAGTGGGAGCACCCTGCATTACTGTAGCCTGAGCAAAGCCACCTTGAGGAACCAAACAACCTGAGGATGCGGCTCACGGTCTCAGTACGGCTCCTGGAGGACTTTTCACACTAAGTCTACATGACCCTGGGACTAATTCCAGGGGAAGCTTTATGACTGCCTCCCCCTTGGGCTGCAGGGAGGTGTTCTAAAAAGTCAGTAAGTGATACTTCACCCAGCCCTCAGAATCATTTACGCCCCCATTTCCTGTTAGGAGACAGTGCTGGGCTCTTTTCAGGAAGCATCCAGGTTTTGCAAGAGCTTTGCAAAATAAGCAGCGTCCCTTCCGTGTGGAAAAGCAAAATGCACATAAGGCGCCTCAGAACAGGCACGTGTGTCCCTCTCCTTTACCAGAGGCAGATGGTTTTCACCTAAACAGGGTTTTGAGGGGGACAGGCAGAATAATATTCTTCCTACAGGGATGCCCACAGGTACAGGCGATGCACAGGGTGTCTCTGTAATATGGAACTCCGGTACTCCACAAAATTACAGCCGCTCTAGTAAAGGAACAGAAAAAATTGGAGTATTGCACTGATTTAAAGCATGGGGGAGAACTTGCATTCTGCATTGAAAGAAGAACAACACTTTTCCTGTCTTAGGAAAACAAAACCAAACCCTTAACTGCAGATACAGGCATAGTGTGGATCAAGAACTTACAACACCCTGCAGCCTGATGCAGGGAGGGAGAGGTCTGCAGCCTGCACACGTGGAAAGAAGCACGTTTCCACACTTCACTGACAGGCTGCTTTTTTGCAAAAGCTTTGAGTTTATCGAATTTGCAATTATGATTCACAGTTTGTGCAATCTGGCTATAAACGTCTTTAAAACACTTTCATTCTTTTAACAAAGTTGAATATTTTCCTGCACACATTCTTTCTTCTTATATTTTAGCAGAGACTACTGTTTTTTATTAATATGAGACACAGTCATGCTCCACTTCATATTTAGGTTTATAATTGCATGACACCAGCAACTTGTGACCATGAATTATCTATAAAGACATAAGAAATTGAAAGTTTGGTTCCCACCCCCTTTCATAATGTTGGTCTTCATTACATTTGTCTTATTTGAAATTGAAGATACATTTTTCTTAAAAATATTTCCATTTTCTCCATTTTAGTCATTATCTTTTGAGTGTGCATTTCTTGTAGAAGGTGAGGCACTGCATCACTTCCCCGTGTCAGCAGCACGGCTGCTGCAGCACCAGTCAGAGCTGCAGAGAGCAAGGTTTCTCTCACAAACACCCACCGCTGCACCTGGCATGAAGAACATGCAGGCACAGACTCGGCCACGCAAAACCCGTGTAGGGCGCTGGGGGTCCCTCCAGCAGAAGGGGAGCCGGACATAGCCTGCAGTTAGGGTCAAAGTGGAGCTGCTCCATGCACACAAAGGAAAGGGGACACTACCCTGTCAGCAGATGGCTTCACCAGAAGGAGCTGTGACCTGACTTTTCAAAATAGGCTGGCTGAATTTATTGTGTAATCTTTATCTTCAATAATTTTTAATATCGCCATTTTTAATTGTTTCATATATCTTAGTTTTAAAACACCAACCTTCCCCTAGCAGCTTCTGTTGATGAAAAAGTGTAAAAATTTTCTTTATCTTCTCCAAATGCCTGGTTTCAAAACTGACTTCAACATCTTTAGCATAGTGACCAACTCCAAATACAAGAACTCAAAAGACAATGCACACTGTAATAAAAATGGCTCTACCTTAAGACATTTGCTTTTAAATTATTTAACTTTAACCGTAAACACATAGTTTGCATTTACTTTCTATAATGAACTAATAAAGCACATGGCAACTTGATTCTGTTTTTCCAAAGCCTGTAGATGGCGTTAATTAGAGCAGCTACTTTTGTGATGCGGTGTGTTGTTAGCGTTAAATGTTTTAAAAGCCATTTCTGCAAATATTTACAGAAAGTCGTAAAGTGTGTTGGAAAACTGAATTGTAATCACATCAAGTGTATTTTGTGCATGCATTAGTCCTTTTCCTTTCCCACTTAGATTACTTTCAGGAAACTTTTCTAATCTGCTCTAAAACAGTTGCTCCCAGCGGCCTGGGGACAAAGCCCAGTATGAATATCAATTATTTGTCAACATAGGGAGCCAGAGGGCGGGGCGGGCACTCGGTGGACCCAAACGGTGGCATTGTCGGCGTGATGAAGTTCTCAAGCCCGGACTCTGCGGTGGCTGCTGCTGTTTGGGACTGGGGCGCTTGGTAAAGCAAGAGACAGCTGCAGCAATTCTCCGTAATTAGTCAAGGTCAGACTGTGCAAATGGAAGACATTCAGCATTTGTCAGGAGAACAATGGCCAGGCACCCAAGCCTTCCCTGCTGGGGATGCCGGGCGAGGGGCTCTGTGAGTGGGGGTGACGTGAGCCTGCCCTCCTTTGTGCCGACTGGAAAGGGGACAGCCACGCAGGACAATTCCAGTGTTCACACTGGCGAGGCTCGCTGATGTCACAAAGCACAATCTTGTTTTTACTACCAGAAGCATATGTTCATTGACACAGCACGGTGTGGGTGACACTTGAAGGAGACACTGAAAGAAGGAACGAGAGAATAAATGTGTTTTTTACATGTGCTTGGGATTTCGTGTTGCTCTCCCCCTTTCAGTGGAATAATCTTTTCAGTTACCGATGGACTCAGTGTAATCCTTTAAATAAAGGGATGATTGCTTTCAAATGAAGAGGAGAGCTTGGGAGTAAAATAATAACAATGCGGCATAGAATGAAATGCGTCTGCTTTAGTGGTTACTTACCGCAGCACTTGATTTCCAACAGGCAAAATTCACATGGGTTCAAATGGTCTACTAAAAGAAATTCAGACAAAAGGAAACTTCCGGTACTCAGATTTTAGATCTGGTAAAAGGTTCTAATTTGTCCCCAAAGAAATTATGCAGTACAGTTTCGAAGGCTAACAAACAAGTAATCTTTTTAAGGTGAACAGAACAAGGATGTTTAAATTGAGATGCACAAAAGTCAGAGGGAGAATTTTTTTTCACAATGCAAGCTTTCCCTTTTCCTCCGTCCTTGCATATGTGTGTGCTGGGTTCTCTGGCTTACACTTTCCTCCAGGAGGCTGAGCCTCAGCCTTTAGCTGAGCACTGGCCCAGCCCGGAGCCCTGCACACCGAGGACCGGCCACCTCTGCCTGCATTGTCTCCATCTTTCTCTGCGGCAGGCTGGCACCGCTGGGCACGGACAGCCTGGTGCCGAGGCGACCACAGGGCAAGGAGCTGCCTTGCCGTCTCATCAGCACACCCCTCCTGATCACAGTTTCCAGGTGACATTCTTTCTTTGGACTCAGGGCCTTCATTAGTGTCTCATTATAATGTCTTCCCACACAGCAGATTTATTTCAGTCCACACGCTTGCTGCAGCATTTCCACCTGCAGCAGAAGGAGCCAAAGAATGACTCCAAGAAGTTGCTCAGTGGCGTGTGCACACACACACACACACACACACTCACACAATCTGCTAAAAATTAGAGAGTACTTTACATTTGGAAGAGATGCCAGAACAGCAGGATGGTTTACCAGCTTTCAATTATGCATCCTTATAATAGGAATTCACTATCTCTGGGTGTACAAAGCTATACATTTCTGCTTAACCTTTCATCGTGCTCTCATTTTGAAATGAATAAGTCAGAATAAGAAGAAAGCGCTCTGTAAAACCCTTCCCCGTTACTGCCAACAAGGCAGGTGGATTATACATTACATGTAAATTGCTAAGTTGGTTTGGGAAAAGCTGCACATGTGCGCACATTGATGTGTACAGTGTATGCACACGTGTGTATGAGGGGGTGCGTGCAAGTGTGCATGCATGCTCACACACACACACACACACAGGGTTTGGATCCTGTCCTTCTATCACCTGGCTGAAGGAACGGTTCTAGCCCTGTGCCTCACTTCCTCTTCATCTCTATATTAGAAGAAAAGCATAAAAAAGGAAAACACAAAGCTAAGCAAAGCCTGTCAACTTGGTGCGAGAACCGTTTCTCCCGGATTCTTCACGTCTCCAAGTGTTTCTCCTGGGCCCTCCCGAAGCAAGATCGAATCAGCTGTGTAATTTAGATAATCCCATACCCAGTTGCGCAAACTTCCCTCTCAGTGAAGTTAATAAAGATAACGACCTATTAACTTCGTTATTTCTCCATAGTGCAGTTTATCCTTGGGCGTAAGGCACTGACGATGTGAGCTAACCATGGCAAATTATATCCTTTGAATTCTCACTAGAAAATACACTAAGCAATTAACATTGAAATGCACTGTTAGCATCCATTTATCTATAGCACTCCCTTCAAACAGGATTCCTCTAGACTTACAGGAAATGCTGATTCTATGTGGTACATTCGCATTTGTGACAGTTCCTTTAAGAAAGCTTTTTAGAAAAATCCTTTGAAAGAGCCCTCTGTGAAGCACCTCATCCTGCCTGACCCTTAATCTACTAAGGACTGCTCTAAGTAGGTCCCTCATAGTTAATCATGTGGGGGAAATGACACCCAGAGAGCCCAGCGCTCCTGTTGTTTCCACTCCTTCTAAGGGGGAATAATAACCGCTAATGTGAGAAGATGACGCAGCAGGTTGGTTACGATGTCATTATGTCTGATTACTTCCATTTCAGCTTCTAACACGTGCAATTACCAGCACCTCAGAGGACTTCAAGGCAGCCCTGTTTATTCCTGAGCTTAACTGTGACGAGACTAAACTAATAGGAAGAAATAACATATATCACGAAGCAATAGCTACATAAGTCTTAGTCTTTGATAAACTAAGACAGATTTTCAGAGCCAGAGTTCATTCAGACTGAACTAATTTAACCCAAAAGGAGCAACCAGACACATGTAACAGCTGGGTGATCCTACTTCTGAACAGATAAAGAAATTGTTTACGTAGGTCGCTTCCCTCTGAATTGAAAGCAGAAGTAAGGGCATTTTAAGACAAAGTAAAATAGCATTAGGACATAAAGTCATTCTACTTTTCATCTTTAAGTTTCTTAGATAAGAAAAAATATTAATTAATGTGTCCGTTATAACATCTAACTGTAACCTGTCACATAGAATTGCTTTCCCTTCAGATGGGCAATTTTAGATTTCAGCAGAGCACATCATAAAATAACCCCGAAGAAAATAAATTAGATCACTCTAGACAAGGGACAAGCCCTGCCTTTCCCTGGTTCCTGACTACGAGAGAGTCATAGCCCTCTCCTCACATTTCACAAGGGAACGTTCTGCACGTGGCCACAGGGGCTCTACAGGAACTTTGGCTCTGTAAGTAAAAGCTTGTTCTCATTTTTCAAATTAGTTTACTTAATGTCCATATTTTTGGTGAAAAATTCTGAAAGTCTAGGAATCTATAAATGAGTTGCATGGTCTTCAAACTTCGTCTTTGTCTCATGAAATAATTATTTTCACCTTTCAAGTATCATAAAGCTATAATTATTTCCATTAATTTTTTTTAAAGACCAGACTTAAGTTTTTCCTGGTAGTGAATTTTAATAACTATTTCAGAGTCCCCAGTGCGGTTCTAGTGACTTCAGATGATGTGTCTCACCTCTGAAAGGGGCCCAGTGCTTGGCCAGGAGCATGCTGGGAAAATCTTGCTAACTGAGTGAGTCCCACCAGACAGAAGGCCCTGGGCTGGGAGCACACAGACACGAGATTTCCACTCTTGGGCTCATTTTAGCCTCCAAATTCTGTCTTTTGCCTCTGTGAACCAGAGTCCACCATGCATCAGCGATGGTTTATTGCTACCACTTCTGTTCTGCTCTGAACGCTTGCTTTTTCTTTATGCAAATCACTCACTAACTACTCATCTTCACTGAGGTTTCTTGGTTCATGCTCCACAAGCTGAGAAGATGCAGCTCCGATGGGACACGTGATAAGAAAGGATGATGCCTGGCCACGTGGATCAAGGCTCCCAGAGCTGACGCGGACAGGAGAATAAACAGGCTCTCACGAGTCCACGAGCACAGGAGAGGAGCAACGTGCTTGTCTCTATTTTAATAAATGAATTTGATTCTGCACACATTCATTAGATATGAAGCAAAGGAAAGGCTGATCATCAGCATTAAAGTGCCACTAAAATTACTTCATCAAATATTTCATTGTCTGCAGTAATGTGAAATAAAAGGAGAGGACGATTAAATTTGCACCATTTTTTCATGAGGTATTGATGCTCAAAACAGACTGGACATTTTGCAGATATATAGATAGCTCCTGGGCAATTGTTAGAACCATCTCAGTATCTGACATCAACAGATGCAACTCAGAAATGTAAGCTTTCACAGACTGGGAGAGTCATACAGCTAAACAATGGTGTCATTAATGATTTCACCTAATTCTTTCTCCTCAGTTGGATCTGTTTTGTTTTGTTTTGCCGCCTCTTAATTCTGCAAGGAAAGCTACAGCTAATTCTTAGTTCCTTGCCAAAATATTGAGGGACTGTACATTTATAACAGAGCAGAAATACAGACAGAAAATTGTAAAAGATGACCAAAGAAAAGCAGAAGCAGAAGGAAACACTTTCACAGGAACAGTAATTTGGAATACTGACTCTTGGTGTGGAATTGAGAAAAGATCCCTTCTCTGTAACAGTCATCTTGATGGTCCAACAGCTCCCTCTACTCCCTCCAAGTGGGAAATAATCAGAACACCACCACCGGATAGATGATGGTGAATGTATGTGTGTGTGTGTGTGTGCGCGCATGAACACGTGCGTGCATGTGGACTGGCTTTGAAAGAGTGCCACGGTCCCCCTTGTTTTAAAAAGAACTCTTGAAACAGCCCCGTGGATATAAACCAGGCATAAGCTGGTGCAAACCCTCCCATAAATGCTCCCCAGGTTTGGCTTGTCACCAGCTGCTCTTCATTAGCTGACTGGATGACCAGCCCAGGTAACCGTTGAAAGGAGTGTTAGTAGTAGAAGCATGAGGAAATATTGAAAGAGCCATAAAGCTAACTCCCAAAGTAAATCCTGCCAAGTTGACTCAGAGCTCTCCTGCCCTGCTCCGTGCTAGCTCCTTCTAGCTGGAGAGAGATGAGCTACAGGCAGAAAGATATGGCTGGTCTGGGTCCGGAGACACAGGGTCACCTTCTGGCAGGTTCACACACAAGCTCAGGTTCTGGTTCCTTTTTGAATTTCCAGAGTCTATGGCTAAGGAACTCATCTATTCTCAGACAATCAATAAGGACTCCTTTAATTCCAGCATGGGCCTGAAGTACTGGCCAGGACACAGGATTTCACTTTAAATCAAAACACATGGATTCAGACCCACCGCAGAAGGGCTTTTTCTTTGTATGGACTGCATGTACAAAAGAGTTTGCATCCAGGTTTTTAAAATGATTCTCTGTACATATATACATTTATTTTTATAAAAATTATTATGAATGCATTTATCTTATTTTAAACTGCCCACATCATATCTACTCAAAACAAAGACCGCTTCTGCTAATTAATTACATGCTACCTAATTTAGATATTTAAACATATTCAAAGCATGTCTCCTCAGGGAGAATGATTAAACATGCAATCATTATGAGTTAAAACCATACTTATCATCTGAAATCCTTTGCCCATGCTATTTCATGCTGCCCATCCATCTCACTGTGGGTTAGCTTCCACTTTGAGTCTTGCAGGTACAAAGATGGCTTCATCACTCACCCATCCACTCATCTATTTATCATATGGAAGAATTTCTATGCTCTGAGTGGCCTGGGGCCAGGTGCCAGGGAGCCCCAGGAATGAGATGTAGCTCACCTGCCCAGGGGGACACAACAAAGCCGGAGGGAGAGCTGGCTGGAATCAGCTCTGCATGTCAAAGCCTGAAGGCGTAGACCCAAGGAGAGATGCGGAATTGCAAGTGTGGCTTGCTTCCTCTTTCACAGCCAGCTACAGCCAAAGAAAATATATATATGTATATATTTCAGTAGCCTAATGCCTTCATGTGCATATTTAAGGGGTATTGACTTTTGCACACAACATACACAAGTCCTTTTGAAAATGCTTTTTCTCTTGGTCTAATCCTTGTTCACCCCCTACTGTATGCACACATGCATACTCAGTGAAATGCAACCAATCAAATAAAAAATTAAAACAAAAACAAATTATTGAGGCTTCATGCAGTTTTGACAAAGACACAGTCTTGTAAAAAATCTGAATTTATTAGCACCTCATTCTCTCAATGTACCTTGATAAAAAATATAATTAAATCAGCATTTTTTTTTTTTTTTTTTTTACTACTCACTCAGCATAAATTGTGGCCAGCTCTGCAAGACTGATACAATGCATTGTTTGTGCTCAGGATGAGAATAGTCTTTGAAGCTGACATTTTTTTTTTTTTAATTTGCAAAATATCTCCAGGCCCAAACCTTGGCAAATAGAGGCAGAACAGTGAACAACTTTGTCTCTGTCCTGCTACACAGAAATCATCCCTGGGTGAACTACCAGTGCCCTGTGTTCATATCCATGACCCAAGAGCTGGCAAAGAGGCAGCCCTGTGATGCCACTAATCACCTGGCATCTAGCGTTTCAGATGAGTTTGACCCACAAACTGCATCATGAAAGGCTGTATTTCTTAATGTCTGGCGCTGAGCCTTCCAGTTGCTTTCCAACAGTGCATCCTATCTTAGCTCAGGCTACTCTGACAAATCACCAAAGACGGGGTGGATCTCCCAACAGGCATTTATTCATCTTTGTTGTGGAGACCGAGAAGTGAAGGATCAAGGCCCTGGCACATCTGGAGACTGGTGAGAACCCACTTTCCGGTCGTGGATGGTGCTTTCCGCTTCTGTCCTCGCTGACTTTGCTCAGTTCTGCTTTTGGACACAGAGATCTCTGACTCCTCCCACTTTTATAGGACAACTCACCCCACCCTATGGGTCCCACCTCAGGCTCTCTCTCGTGCTTGGACTGTTCCTGTCATGTCTGGTATGACTTCTTGGAAGTCGCTCTCAGAAGGACCGGAAGTTTGACTTCAAGCCCCAACTTTTCTACAGACTCCAGCAGGTTCTTTTCTCTCCTCTGACTGAGTTTCCGCACCTACTGCACGCGAACCAGTATCACCGAGGAAGATTCCGGTGGCGGTGCAGGCCATGACCACAAGCTCGCTGCAGGCCACACGGTCAGCTGCAGTGGAGCATCCCCACATGAGCACTTGGAACACAGAGGAGAGAGGAATCTCAGGGGCCCCCCCAAAACTGGTGGCATCCCCTGCTTCCCACTGAGGCCAACCCAGCTCTGAGTCAGGAGTTTGGAGACCTGAGGGAGCAGCACCTTCTGTTACCCCTCCACCGGACAGGCTGCTGGGTCTTCCCAGGGACAGGGAAGGGGCCGGTGTCCATCTCACACTGTGATAGGACATAGAAGCTTCCAGTTTTGTGGAGAAGAGCTCTCTCATCGTCCCTTTAGTGCATTAACATACCTGGGAATTGTGCACAGTGTCACTTACTGGGTCAAAGAGCCCTCATGTACGGGGTTTGCTGGGCAGCCTCTGGAGCAGGCCCCTTGCTTTCTTCTCCCTTGCCTCTCTGGCTGATGAACTCTAGGCCTTCCTCAGGGTGTTCATTCTTACCCATCTCAAGGGGCAAATCTGCCGTCTGAGCAGGGTGGCTGGGGTGGTGGAGGAGAGAAGACCAGAGCGAAGAAGTGGCAGAGGCAGAAGCTATGCAGGGGACAGCTCCGTGGGGTAGACTGGGCAGGAGACTCGGTGGGAAGACGGCCAGTGCCATGCTGCAGCTCTCAAAGGCCGCGGATCCTCCTCATCGAGCAGTATGCATGGGGCTCAAGCAGGCACGAGGTCACAGTCAGAAACCCAAACGGGGCATTGCTCACTGTGTAACCTACACCTGAGAAATGCACGGCTTTTATACACAGTCACAAAACCACACCCTGTCTGGCTCAGTTTACATGAATCTCGGAGGAGACAGAACTAACCTGTGAGCGCAAAAATCAGAAGGGTGGCACAGGGAGTTTCTGGCAGGGGGAACCTTGTATGCCATGTTGGGGGTGCTGGTGATTTGAAGCACGCAGTTGGCAAAATCCATCGGCCAGAGAACCCCACATCTGTGTATTTTTACCTGTGATCTGTGTATGTAAATTACATCCTAATTATAGCAAACATAAACCTCTGTGCTTCTTTTGTTTTTCTTAATGTATTGTATTATTAGGCTCGACTGGAAGGTGCTGATGTTTCTGAACAAAGCACCCTGAGTAAGCTCTGAAATCTGGTCTCCACGGGCAGCAGCTGGCCTTCCCCGGCAGGGCTCTGGTGCCCGAGACACCGCAGGGCCAGGCGTAAATAAATAATGGAGGAGGCGGCCCGTTGCAGTGCTCGCTTAACCTGTGAATCGCAAGGTTATTTTTGTAGCTGTGTCCTGTCTCCCAGCCAGGAGGGTGATTTATGGTCTTCAGCCACGCTTCATCATCACCGTGCTCACCTTTGTTTCCATCATAGTTAATTAAAGGGAAGGTCATTGTCACCTTATGTTTTAAACCTTCTTAACATAATATATCACCCACGGAACACTTTAATAAGGGGATTTGTGAAGGAATGGTGTAATAGGAAAAAAGTTTACGGCATAATCCATCCTGTTCACAATTACACTTTAGCTATTGCAAGTAATGAAAGTTAATAAGTAGACAAAATGAAGGCCCTGTCTGGGGATTCATTCACATGCTGATTAATTGGCCGGGTGATAGGATGGAACAAGATGCCTAGCTTCCTTAAACTGCAGGCAAATGTGACCCAAACAAACTCTATTTAAAGGACAATATCTCCTTCCTTCCTTCTTTGCAAATTGCCCTGCACAAATGATATGAAATTCATTAAACAACTGCTCGCTGAATACCTTCCACGTGCCAGGCACAATAAGAAGCCCAGGCCAGAAAGAGTACAGGAAGACACTGTCCCCGTGCCTGCGGGGACCAGAGTTCAGTGCTGGTGGAGACACAAAGGAAGGCAAATTATTTATTCTAAGTGGTTACTCCCGAGGATACTAGGATTAGTTAAGACGCATAAGAATGGCTGAACTAATATTAAGTACGCCAGGCACATCTGCCAAGAAAACGCTAAGTCCTCTCTCCAAAACTATTCATTTTATTCAACAAACACTTATGAAGAGGTTAGTAAAAGGCAGACATTGTTCCAAGCATTCTTCAGATATGAAGACATTTGATGCCCGCAGCCTCCCCACAAAGGCAGGCTCTGGTCCTTTCTCTGCTCTGGGAGCAGAAACTGAGGCATGGAGGGGTCATTCTGGCTCCTGAGGCTGCAGAACTGCCCGGCTGGAGCACAGAACATCAGCCCTTGTCGTCCTTCTCTGGAATCCCAGCTCATTGCCACGAGGCTATATTGCTTGTGAAATTGTTGTTTTGAAACTTCAAAAAATAACGTCTTTTATGAAAAGGGAAACAAGTGGACAGGCAATGGCCTGAAGATCTTACGGGGTCTGCCTCTTTAGAAGTCTTCCTGGCTCTGTTAAGTAACAGAAGTCGCCTAAAGCAAAGAACCCATAGGTCCAGCAAAGATAAATTGCCAACCTGGTTGATATTGAAGGGTGCATAAAATAAGAGGAACTGTGTTTAAAGCACCCGCTTCCCTGTACTTGCCAAAGATTTCCAATTTAGCATGAAGAATATGTGTGGGAACTTTCAGACATCAAGAAAAGTGTCACTGTGTCAAGGTGGCCCACCAGGCCTGTCTCCCAATCAGGGCTGTCACAGGTCCCCCTCTGACCTGTGCCCCTGGGGTAGAGGGAGATCTGGACTCAACTAAGCCATATATGGCCAAATGGGGATGGATACACACACAGTACCGGTCAGCTTCTGCCATGGAATCCACATTCCTGGTGGACATACCCCCATGAGCTCCTGCCCATGGGCCAGGACAGGACCCAGGGACCCACTTCCAGCCAGCAGAAAGCCGTGGGGCTGCTGGGGCACTCACGGACCACAGGGTGAGCACAGCTCTGCAAAAGCACAGCCTCAGCCTGTTCCTGGGTCGTAGCCAGGTGGTCACCCATGAGGGGAGGGACAGGGACACTTGGCAAAAGCCAGCAAGGAGCAGAGCTACAGTCCAGAAGCCGCCAGGACTCTTGCAGCAGCAGAAGAGAAGTGGGCATGGAGGACAGAGTGTTCTGATCCACCCGCAGCCCTGCTGACACAGCCACTGCCGCCTCAAAAGGGACAGGGACCTGAAAACCCCCCAGATTGGCCCCTGTCCTGACCACAGAACCTCTGGGGTAGAAAAGGTGTCAGGTTTTTCGACATTTGATTTGGGCATAATTGTGAAGCAATAGGCAATGTAAACAATACCTTTAACACTACTTTCTACACACGCATATCTTCTACTAAACACCAAGAAGTTGAGCAAGATAAAGGAAAAGAGGGGCAGTATCCGCTCATACAAAGTCCACAGCACGGTGGAAGACAGTGGAATCCTACCGTACAGGCACTCCCCCATGACGGCTGGCATCATGGGAAAGGGGCTCTCTCAACTCCTGGGAGAACGGCTCGACACAGGAAGGCAAAAATGGTGGAATCTGGTACTTACTGTACTTCTTAACATTTTTGTTTGAAATTTAATAAATATGAATCTACTGCTATGAATCATTTATAAATCACCTCCTAAGGTAGAGTATAAAACAGAGAAATTTAGGATGAATTTAGCAAAAATCTGATCTTGTTTATTTAGACTTCGATCCAATCCAAGAAAAGAGGAAAAACTAAAAGAATGGAAAACATTGAGGAAGTTGAATTCTGAGCAAGTATCAGATGACATTGAAGAGTTACTGTGTTTTTCAAGAGTGAGAATTATGTTATAATTATTTTGAGTCTCTGTCTTTTTTCCTATTTTCTTTTATTTTTCTCGTTTTACCGTACTTTGAATTTCTTATATAAGAGAAACTGTGTGATACCTAAACTTCCATCTCTATCTCACTTAATATTATGGCCTCAAGGTGCACCAGTTTTCCTACAAATGGTTCACTTATCCTTCTTTGTGGCAGAATAGTACTCCATGGTGTGTACAGTGCACATTTTCCTTCCACTTGTCTGTTGATGGACATATAGGCTGCTTCCCAGGTTGAGCTGTGCCTCTGTAAATGTGGTGTGCATGGGTGCTGACTCTTGACCAGTGTATCTGCGCATCGTTGGGGTCGATGGGTCAGAGCAGTTTTGCTGAAGTGGAGCCCACTGTTCCTTACACTTAGGTGGGTTCCCTGGAACCCATAAACTCAGTTGCGTGAACTTGTTTGCTGACAGCTGCACTGCAGGACACAGGGAAAGAATGAGGTGAGGTGAGTGAAGTGAGATGAGGAAGAGCAGCCTCCAACACGCCGTGCCTGCTGCCCTCTCTAAGTCCCCAGGGCCCGAGCTGGCCATGCTAAGGCGAAGCCCAGCTCTGGGAGCAGAGGTCCAGCCTGGGAGAGGGGAGGCTGAAGGACACGGCCTGCGCATCTCCTGGATGCCACCCAGCGAGTGTTCTGTGTGCACGGTCTGATTTAATTACCAAAGCCAAACCCCAAGGCATATTTTACCACTAAGTTAATACTGAGGAAACTGAGATTTGAGAAAGTTTAAAAAATCACACAAGGTTCATAAGTCAGTCCGTTTCGGGATGAAGGTCCAAACTCAGTTCCAGTGACTTGACTCGGAAGGCGCACACCAGGCCCCACGTGGCAGTCAGGGCGCAGAGCCCAGGGCCTTGCTCCGGCTGGGTGCTGCACCCGCCACTCCCACCTGCGCTTCAGGGGCTGCACGGATGGAAAGGTCTCCTTCCATCCATCTGTCTCTCAAGTCACATATTACACCGAAGACTGAGAAAAACAAGAAGGCTTCCAAGAAAGAAAGCAAAACAGAAGGAAAAGGAAGCAAAGGAATGTAGGGTGGGACATTCTGAGCACAGGAGGCCTTGCAGCTGGTTCACGCCTCACCAAAATGAGAGCACACAATCAGAACCACAGCCGCAGAAAGGAAACCGTCAAGCCACCTTCTTTGAGCCGGGGATGTACCTCAGTGGCATAAGCACTTGCCTGGCTAAGTCTGAGGTCATGAGTTCGATTTGAGGTACCAAAAAAAAAAAAAAAAAAAAGCCACTCTCTCTGCTTTTTCTGTACTCTCCCAACACCCCCTCCACCTGTCCGTGAGTTCCTCGTGTCAAGGGAGGTGGGTGTCACGTGAGAGCACCTGTCCCCAGCAGTGCTCATTCTCCTGGGATCTGGCACCAACAGCAAACCAGAGACCCTTCCCTTTATGCTTCGGTGCTCACAGTGCACGGGGCTTTCCCTTCTCTCTCACCGACAGGCCATTCGGAAAGTCCTAAGAGTATTTTAGAGATTACTGACTTTCCAAGGAAGGAAATGCATCTAAATTCAAAAGATGTTGCCTACAAGCTGCCTTCCGTGCCTCTGTTGACTGTCTACACACCTGAAAGAATACAAAGCAGGCTTCCAATGTGCAGTGTGCAAGCTAGACCTCGCCCCTTCACAGTTTTATTGATACTGTCTTCCAACACAAACGCCCATGTTTGCCAAAAAGCCAGCAATTTGTTCACAGTTTGCACCTTCAACATTCTCTCTTTATGTCAGCTGTCCTTGGAAAAACTGGTTTACCTTCAAATAAGAGGAAGAGAAGCTTTGAGATAGATTTTGAAAAAGTGGTCCCGTGGGATTGATTCTTTTTCTCTGCTTGGTGTAGGCTGCAAAACACAGGTTCACGGCCAGCACACGTGGGTTACATCCTGCCGAGGATACAACGAGGCTTTGTTTGATTTCACAGAGGCCACTTCCTCACTGGCAGCCCATTGAGCACTGGACCACGTAGACAGGGCTAGCTTCCTTTAGAGGCACCTCCTCTACCCACCTGCCTGGACCTTGCGTAGGTAACAATCATTTTGTGCCTCGGTATCCTATGTTTAAATATATCTAAGTCCTACTGCAGAAAGGAGGACTTGCAAGCATGTACCTTTTACAGAGCACACGGGAAGTGATTGTTACAGGGTAGGTGCTCAGTTGACAACGATGGTGATTTCTACCTCCCTCCTTCAGTGGTTCTTAGTGGTATTCCCATCACTATTGCTTTAAAATGGTGATTCCTGAATCTCTACACCAAAGTGAAACTGCTTTGCCTGAGAAATTGGGGAATAATGAAATAAAGCACAGTCCCTCTCCCAAACCCCTTTCACAGTGGTCTTGTGAAGTCAGAGTGGTGCCCCTGAGCTCCCTTCACCCAGAAAAGGATGAGAACAGACTTCCCAGGGTGGCCAAGGGCTGAGTGATGTGTGCCCATCTCTGCTGTGCTGCTGCGTGCCAGGGCAGGCACATGTCAGCACTCAGAGGCTGTGAGATGACTGGATTGTTTAATGCCTTGAACAGTATTAGACTCCTCATCCTTCTTAATTGCTTAGGGGAAAGCTTCAAGGTGGTGGAATTCCCCTGAATTCCTGCCTGGAAGGACGTCTTAGATGGTTCATCCTTTGTTCTTTCCTAGCTTATGTTGAGGTGCAGAGGAATTATCCTAGACTGATGAGGTTCAGTTCCAACCCACTGATTGCCTTTTCTCTTAATGGCAAAGTCTCGTGAACAGCAATTCCCATTCAACACACATGACACAGAGATTAGCATGACTTACTGTGATCCCAGTCTTTGAAAAGTCTGGACTTTTAGGAATGTGAACACACTTGCTCAACAAAATAACTGGGATTCACATTTTTTAGCAATTGAGGAAAGGATGAGGAAGGCGGAGCCAGAGCCCTGGGAAGTTGGCAGCAGGTTTTAGGGGATCTAGACACATCCCTGCTGAGGAGGAAGCACCCGTGCTGTCTGGCTGCTTAGTTAGTTCTCTGTCCGTGGATTCCTTTAGCTTCCTGAGCATATTTAAGGAAAAGATTTAATATCTTTGTCCAATAATTTGGGCCCTGGGCTCCCTTGTGGACAGTTCCTATTCATTTGCTTTTCCCCCAAAGATCAGGCCATATTTTCTTATTTCTTTCTATACTCTGTCATTTTTGTTATTTTTGAAATTTGGACATTTTGAATACTAACTTGGCAAACCTGTAAGTCAGATTCCTCTCCTCTCGTGGTTTGCTGTTACGCTATATATTGGGGTATTTACTGTTTGTTTGGCAGTTTTTCAAAACGGGAGCCTCAGTCTTTATGTCTGGGAAATGAGGGCATTTGTGCAGATAAATTTTGCCTTAAGCTATATTTCAGTTTCCTGTCTTTAGAAGTAATCATCCACTCTTTCTTTCCTGAGTCTTTGAAAGTGATATATACAAAGTACATAAGACATAAGAAAATATGGCCGGATCTTTGGGAAGAAAACAAATGAATAGAAACTGTCCATAAGGAAGCCTAGGCCCTGAATTATTGGAGAAATATGTTAAATCATCCATTTAAATATGCTCATAAAGCTAAAGTGGGAGGTCTCCCTACTTTGAGTCTAATAACAAAACTACCAGAATGGATCTTGAAGCCCAAGATATCTTATTGTTTCCAAATTAGGCTTGGTGACTCAGTTAGTGGACGGGTTATTCTGAGTTGGATGGATAGCAAATAAACTCAACAGCAATATTTCGTTACATACATTCCCAGCTCGTTCACTGCTGTGTCCACCTCCTGTCCCTCCCCCCTGCCCTTGCCAGCTGTCCATTCTGCAGGCCCACAGCCTGAGACACCTCATCCCAAAGCACCCCTCAGAGATCCTCCCAGAATAACTCTGGGGACATGGAGAGAAACCTGAGGAAGGCAGAATCCCAGGAACAGGGCTCGGAGGGACTTTCCCATCTGTCTGTGTCTTCAAGATGGCCTTTAGTGAACTACTTTCAGATCCAAAGAAAGGAGTCAGTGGTTCTTTGTGTCTTCCACGCAGAGCAGATATGCATGAGCTGATGGTCCCTGTAGCACCCCTCACAGTGAAAGGTGCTCTTAGACCTATCTTGGTGGAGCCCCTTTCCCTTCTCCCAAAGCAAGCTTCTCCAAGTGTCCCAGGCAGCTGAAGGACAGGTACACATTGATCTTTGTCAGTTAGGGTGGTTGCCACATGGATACCAAAGACCAGAGGCTAAAACAGCAGAAATCTATCCCCTACTTCCAGGGTCTGCAAGATCCAAGACCAAAGTCCAGGCCTCTTGGTCCTCCTCTAGGTTTGCCAACTGAGGTCTCCCCTGGCCCTAACCTTCCTGACCTTATCACCCCCAACTGCGCTACTGCCCAACCCCACCTGGCGGGCACTGGGGTTTCATCATGAGTCTCAGAGTGGAGACAGGCATCCGGTGCATGGCAACGTCCATCTCCAGACCACTCTCCTGGGGCGGCACTGTGCTCCTCAAGGTGCGCTCACCGCTGCAAAGCCGGGGCGTCTTCTGAGGTTCTGTTAACCACGTGATCTGGCACGAAAATCTTGAAGGTGTTTGGACCATAACTCAAAGTTTTCACGGGATACTTTTACTTATAAGCAATTCATTTTTTTTCAAACAACCTAGTGACTTTTTCTCAAACAACCTAGTGATAGCATTTATTTTAAATAAAATTTCTATTTCAAGATCACCAAAATGCTTTTTATCTCAGCCTAATGGACCTAAACATTTCTCCAGCTTTGATCTTTGACTTACAGTTTCAAATGAGATACACTTTTCTAAATTTGCAATAACTGGAACAACTGACACCATTATCCATCAACCAGGACATGGTGCTGCAGAGGTCCTGTTAGGCTGGGACGTTGGGTGCACTTTTCCGAGGGTTCTCCAAGGCCTGGACGGAGTGCGAGGCCTGTGAGATGATCTGCATGTGTGTGTGCGTCAGAGCACAACCACACAGGTGCCCCTCCTCTCCGTTCTGTGGTGAAATCAAAACTAGTTTGCTTTGCCACTTAATAGCCAACTTCAGACAGTTGTGGCTCATAATGAATTAAAGATTTTATCATGATAAAGTTGTTATCGTATAAGGTTTTCATGGTGTCTCCTGGTCTTCACTGGTTTCATCCATTTGAAAGCATAACTTCAGTTTAATGGGGTCACTCACCATTTTATCCACACATATACACTTACAATCATACAGCAAGTTGTACTATATATACAGCTAGTTTCTAATTATAACTGAATAAACCTGGCCAATTAAGAAAAAAAAAAAAGTCAGGGATTCAAACCCTACAAGAACTATACTAAAAATGTTGATAAAAGTTTCAGGTGACCAATGCATAAGAGTTTCTCCTTAAAGGCTAAAAAAAGCACTAAATCTGTGTTCTCTCTTGATCAGTTGGTTCCCGTGCAAACCGGAGTCCTGGGCAGTTTTTCTACACGCGTGTTAAACTTGCTGCACCTAGGTTCCTACCAGTTTGGGGTTGATTTAGGATCACTAGCAACTCAATATCTTAATAAAGGAAAAGAGAAAAAGCAGAAACACTGAGCTAAGTCTTATCTCCACCCACCAGCTTTGAGATCTCTACGTATGCGACCCAAGGTCCTTCCCTGCCCGTTTCTCACAGTCCCTGAGCCTCCAGAGAGTCTTTTCTGGGAAGTCTCTTGTACTCCACATTTAGTAGCTGGAAGGATCTGGATCCTGTTCCTGCCATGGATCCAGAGCTATTATCAGATACCACTGGCTTTAAGGGACATCCCTTTCGGCAAATACCAGTCACATCAGAGCACATAACATGCTCATGGTATTCACTGGCTGCCTCTTTCTCCTGTGCTACTCAGAAATTTCAAGATAGTGTCTTAGTCCTTGATTATCTCTATACAGAACCATCAACAAAAATGTCCTTTGAAGTTTTATGTCATTAGGAAAGACTAATTTCAAATCTCTCTTATCTGCAATAGACCTTCTGTGGAGAAACAAATTCTATCAATGTAAATGATAAAAAAAATAAGGTGCTTACCCAATCCATCTGTAAGTGTGAAATCAATAAAACTTACTAACTTATTGTTTCTAGGTTACCTTTAAAATTGCACCAAGAGAAAGGACTAGGTACATTAATGAATGCAAATAATTCAGAATTTAACAATAGCATGAAGTTTTCTTAAGGAAGAAACATATACACACACTTCCCCATATGCTTTCCAATGTATCACTGTTTTCTCTTAAACTCTGGCTGTTGCATTTCAGGGTTCTATTACACAAATCAAAACAGTATATTATCTAAAATTAGGAACCAGACAGGGCAGCAGCTAAAATTAATTCACCATAGTAATCTCCTCCTACGAAACTTCCCTAAGGGAAAACATTATATGGCCATTTCCATGGGCAGAGATTTAAATACCTCTCTGCTATTAGCTTTACATGCCTAAATCCTTACGCATTAAAATAAAAATCTGTCTGTCCTCTCAGAAGAGGAAGCTCAAGTCTGCACTGACCTCAAAATGAATCCCATTAAATCCAACCAAGGTACATATCGACATTTGAGAATCTCACTGAATGTTGGAGGGAGAAAACAGGTATAAAGATGAATGTGACCGTGTATATTTCCAAACATTTCAACCCTTGCCTCACCAATGAAAAGAAAACCCAAACTGAGAGCTATCAACACAGACACATGCATGGGGAAATCCAATCATCCTAACCCCTTCATCTTGAAGCAACACATGCAAACACAATAACTGTGTTCGGCAGAAGTGTTGTTCAGCATTGGTCCCCAAATTCCATTTCATTTCACCTCCAGTGGGTCTGAGGTGGGGGTCACTGAGCACGGCTGGGTTCGCTGCAGATAATGTGATGCAGGGCTAGAAGCCCTCCTCGGATTTCAAACAGGTCAACTTGTAAAAGCTTTATGTGGGAGCCAATTACATTAATTTTCCACAGCAGCCAAATACATATTTCATTTCCATCTCCCACCAGACATGGGGTCCAGGGATCCTGTTTCGAAAGGCTCTTATCACTAAGTAGCATTCATACCCCCAAAGGAACCCTTGGCAGCCGGTGGCCCATTGATGTGTGCAAGCGAGGCCCAGGCTCCCTGATGCTGCTACGGAGCGGCCACAGCCGCTCGCGCGCGGGGACAATGGGCCTCCACATCAGCCACATTGTCAATAAATTTCAATTACACTAATTGCCAAGAGTTCAATGAGTGCACTTTGAAAGAGGAGAGAAAGGAATATAAAAAAGGGAGCTTATGCCTTGTAGGGCTAAAGAAAAGGAAGTAATAAATAGTCTGTGTTTTCTATTGGGGGCATTCAAGTATTTTCCAACATGGCTTAACCAGATTTTACACGCTGTTCCGGTTTCAGGCACCCTGTTTTACATTTCTTTGTTACTGTCTCAAAACAACACAGACAGAAACTCAATTATGTGGTGTTATATTTCAGGGGAGATTTAATTTCTAAGATTTTTTTTTTTTCCTTTTTCAACCCATTGATCTGCTCTGCTTGGATGGATAATGTGCTGAGAGGATTTGGGGCGGCCTCTTGCACGAATCAGTGTGGTGCAGAAATCACGGAAAGGTGTCCTTGTTGCACACCCTCAAAGATCGTAAGAGATGGAAAAAGCAAAGCCCGCAGTCCCCTGGCAGCCGTGGCTTTATGTGGGATATGATCTGTGGGTAGTGTGGCCCGTTTTGGAAGGCAGTGAGATCTTGACCCCTTTTGGGGATTGGGTAACTGGCTTCCAAGGCTCATGCATTTTGACCCTCATAAGAAAGGTCAGAGCAAAAAAGCAAGGGTGTGTTCCATGATTCCTGAGGTGCTGGATGCCTCCCAGAGACACACCAACTGCTATGGCTCAGGACAACAGGAGGCCAGGGGCCTTGTCCAGAGGGTTTCACCCCCAGAGCACTCAGTCACAGGACACAGCTGAGGGGCTCACCCAGCTTGCTAAATAAAGTCTTTGCCAGCTGAGGCATAGTGAAGCCAGACTGGGTAAGGAGACCACATAACAGCCATTCTCCTGGACCTGACAGTTTGAAAGGTAAAGGAGCCTTTCTGCATGGGAGGCACCGTACATCACAGCTTGTTAAGGGGCAAGGGTCCGCTTTCCTTTGAACATCATCCACCAACCTGCGTGGAGGGAGATTTCATCACTGTGAACTGCAGACAGCTGCAGAGCTTTTCCTCACTGGCAAGGGCACATCCCTCAACCCTGTACACACATGCACTCATTTCACCCTCAGACTGGCCCCCCCAGGCCACCTCTTCTCGTCTTCCAGCACGACACTCGGGCTAGTAAATTACGGCTCCATAACACTTTAACTCACTGTGTTGCCTCTCCCAAGGATATTTTCATTTTAAGCAGTGTCTCTGCTCATTGAATAGAAAGCTTTGTCCTCTGTAAAGGAGTTTGAAACGTCAAGGAGCAGATGGGGGAAACTGCAATAGCTTGATCTTTGGAAACATGGTGCTAATGACACCCTGGGAGGTTTAACAAAGAGGAGCAGGACATGACAGGACTTCCGAGCACCCGCACATCCAGGGGAGGCAGTCACTGGGCTGTGCTCAGGGAGGCTTGTGTCCTGGGGAGCAGATATTCCACAGGGCACTGGTGAGCTTGTGAATGCCACATGCAAATGAGCAGTCTTTACAAAGGCAGATGACAGGGCCTTTGTTAATCTGGCTCACTGACCTGCCAGCACTCACTGATGTGCCTTTAGTGACTTGTTTGTTTGGTCATGTGAGCCATCACCTCCCTCCCTAAGGCAGAAGGTTAAACAAGTGAAAGAGAAGGAATGGGAAATGTGAGAAAGAGATGTTCCGGGTCAATGGGCTCTGCATTCTTCAGAGTGTTTGGGACAAGCTCAGAGGATACCTGGACGTGCGTGTTGTTGAATTGCAGGGGTCCCGAGTTCTCTTGTCTGGCACACGTTTATTAAGAGCTATGCAGACAGTCTGAAAATGATGAGGCCATGCAAGGCCACGTTCGGGGAGGTGTGTGAGTTTGCTACACGCTCACCTTCCCTGAGGCTTTGCTGCCCGCAGCAGTGGCCAGCAGCATCTTTGGCCTCAGAGTTTTCTTTGGAGGTGTCTGGCCTTGGGTACCTAGTGGCTCATCCTTCTAGTGACTTTCCTTGAAGTTCACACCTCTTAGCCTCTCTCCAAAGGATCTGTCCAAAGGTGGAATCGTACTTACTGGGGGAATAAAGCATCTAGGCTTCTTTTAGCATGTTAGAGTTCGCTCAAAGCCATCTATTTGTACAATCTTTCCTATGAAAGAATATCCACAAATTCTTTGAGGAACCAGGAAGACAATAATTCATGTTTTTATTTTCGTAACAGATATAAGGAAGCAGAGATGAGTGGTAGACATCCAAATTTGAGCACAAACTTCCTGGTAACTCAGAGGTATCACTGGTGAGGTAATCAGTAAGATAGAAAAGAGAATAACTCACATCTAAAGCCCCTTCAGCTTAAAGCCAGGTACGGTGGAGACGGGTGGGTGAGCTGTACCTCTGAGCAATGCTCTGCAGCACCAGGGCCCCGAGGTAAATCAGTTCACCAAATATACTAAAACGAAGTACGGACTGGCATGACACAGTAAGTGGATCAGATTAGCGCAAAGCAGAAAAGGGCTACTTATATTTGAGAAGTAGGACATGTATGTTGAGGGACATTAGTAATCATTTTATCACAGACATTTAGGAAAGTCCTTTGCTATCACAGGCTGAGTTGTCCTCAGCACTTACTCCTGCCAGTCATTTATTATCTAATGCGCAGACGTTTATGTACACAGCCATCAAGAGCTGTGGCGTTCTGAGCGATACCCGCAGAGAACCCGAGAGACAGGAGAAGGCTTAGCCCAGGCCTTTCCGAGCGTGTGATATTCATCGCACACTGAAGCCCCTGTGCTTTCCTCAGGAAGCAGAGCCGCACCTAGGGGATCATTTAACTCAGAGGCACTAACGGATGGCGGTTAAGCATATTGCAGGCTTGGCCTTCAGGAAGGTTAAATACACCCTGAGAATCATTGTCTTGTGTTATTTCAAAGCAAAGAGCAGGTATAATCGATCATTTCCCAATCGTGACCTTGATTCTTCCATGAGGAAGCCTTCTCTTTGCTTCTTCCTGTGACAATGACGGTGATAATATAGACGGTTTAACTGAGCTCCTCCTCTGAGCCTGACTTTGGTCTGATCACTTCTGCCTGAACACCAAGCCTCTAGAATAGCCCCATGGGTAAGATGGGGCAGTTATTTCTGTCGATTTTACAGGAAGGAAGTGGAGCTCAGTGAAGACAAGGACATAACCAGTGGCTAACGAGGCCAGATTCTGAATGCGGGCCACTCACCTGCCCACGCCTAGGTTGCTAACTGCTCACATAGTGAGCCCCTTCCCTTCTTCACGAACGCAGTGAAACACAGCATGGCGAAGTGTCCCTGGTGTTGGCTGCAGCTGGAGCAACATACGCAGTGAGCGACCCAACGTCCACCTGGTCATGGAGGTCCATTATAAACACTGGCAAAGTGGCTGGACCAACCCCGCAGGGAGCTGAAGCGCATCTGTGCATGGCGAGGATGCGCGGCTCACCTCCTGGGCACCTCGGGACAGTTGCGTTATACCCTATAGGACAACATGAATGGGGCCTGCGCCTGCTGGTTGGCCTTGTTTGTATCATAATATTGCTTTGTCTGCTGTCTGAGAATCCCGAATGTTTTAAATAGAGATTCTGAGACACCGTTGTGGATAAGGAAGGAATCAGAGGTTACTCCGAGGTTCTAATGTGACACAGCCCATGTTCTGGTTCTCGTACACCCTGGTTTTACGTCCTTAAGCCTTGGACAGAAATAGCTGTGGCTCAGTGTATGGGATTCCTGACCTTGTACTCTGCAAATTCTATTACTTCCACTTTAAAGGGAACACAGAAAAGCAAGCCCTTAAGTGTTGTCCTTATCCTGTGATCTAATCTCTGTCTCATTCTAGCAATTTTCTTGTTATAGCTTTTAAGATGTCTGTTAATCGGGCCAAATGGACAGGCAAATCCACATCGGCTTCAGTCTGTCCGCACATGCAGCAGCTCCGCGGTGGTGGCTTCTCTACAGTTCCTGAACAATTCTGTGCTTTTTTTCTCCCTCTTCACTGGGAAAAAATAATCCAGTATACGTAAGCTCTTAAAATGAGAAATTCTTCAGAAACTTAAACTGTGCTGAATGATGTTTTATTTCTTTTTCAGCTTTAGTCCCTTTTAATTTTTTCTTTAGAAACTTCCAGTAAATCCTCAAGGAGTTTTTAAACTCTGAGGCAATGACTACAGCACACAGGGCAAGCAACCTAGAAGTGTGATGTATTAAGCCTGGCAGCATCCCGCTCATTTATCTTTGAAGTAAAGCTGAAGCACTGGTAATTCCAAAAGGCATTACATTAAAATGAAAAGCCCCCTTATGGCAATTGAAGGTGGTTTTTTTGCTTCCTGTCATCCTCCATTTGTATCTGCCAATAGCCCCTAGTTAAATCAATGCTCCTGATAGATATTGCTTGACTGAGGAAATAGAGCAAATCATCATTTCTTAGTAATGGATATTTATCTCTTTTGTGATAACATTTATTTCTCAGATATACAGTTATACAACATTTCCCAACTTTATAAGCAATTAACAGTTTAATGGGACACTTGAAATTAAACTACTAACTGTACAATGGTTTGCTTTTTTGTGTTTTCAATTTTCCTTGAATTAGAATGAATTATTCCCGATTAATGCTAGAAAACAGCAGGAAGAGGAAGCTGTCATTGCCCAGGCCCAAGACACAGGACATCCCCTCATCTCTGTGCACCCCAATTTCCTCACCTTTCCCACCCTTCCCATACCAGCTGAGCACTCACACTTGCTGCATGCCATGCATGGGATGGCAGGGGAGCACAGCCCCCTACCTGCACACACGGAATCAGAAGCCCTGCAGGGTAAAAGGAAGGAGCAAATTCATACCAGCACATGGAAACTGGGACACCATTAGCACGGCCTAGCAAGACCAGAGCTTTGCATTCTACAGTAAACCCACCCAAAGTGCTTGAGGAAGGCTTTCCTGCAGAAGCAGCTCCGCAGCTGGATCTTAAATAATCTCTATGCTTTACTGAGACCTGTCTTTGATGGTAGCACATTCCAGGAGGGAAAAGTTTGTGTCAAGATCCCTGGAAACAGCAGCCATGCAGCATGCGAGAAGGTGCAGTGCTGATCACACGGAGTGAGCAAGAAGAGTGTGGAGAAGACGAGGGTCCTGGAGAGAGCAAGACTGTGGAGGCAACAGGAGGTCACACGGTCTTTCTCTTAAAAACAGTGCGAGCTATCGAAAGGCTAAGCAATTGGAAGGTGGGAAAGTAGAAGTTTATGTCCATGGCTACATTTAAAAATCAATGAGCCCATGTGGATTACGGATGGAAGGGGGTGGAGAAGGGGCAGAGGCCTTACAGTGGCCCACCTCTGAGGTGACTGACCACTGAGCAGGCATGGCTGGGTGTAGTTGTAGTGGCAACAGTGGTGGTGGAGCAAAGTGGATGACTTGGAGACACCTGGGAGACAAAACCAGCGGGGAATGAAGTTGGGTTGGATGCTTTCGGTTCTTGTAGGGAAGCCACTCAAGGCCGATACTGTGCCATTTCCAAATCAAATGATGATGAGTTGCTCATGATAAGGACATGTCTTATTTCAATACAAGACAACTCGTTTGTGAACAGACTTTTTTTTCTCCTGCAGATAATGCATTCATTGGTGCACCTGTATAGTGCACAAATGACTCTATCATTGGTGCAGCTCCAGATCCTGTATTATGTTACCAATCACCTTGTGTACTTCTGCTCAGGTCAGAATAGAAACCACAGAAGATAAGCTACAGCTCTTTTCTAAAGCTACCCATTTCTTTAGTGTTGCCAGAACCTGGTAGTGTTCTTTGCTCAATTTAAGATAAAAATCATAAAGAGACAAATATCATCCAGTCAAGGATTTACTGGGGATTGGGCTTGAGCGACAGGAGGCAGTACACAGGATAGTGTTCTAGGGTTGCTCTCTGAAGATGTGAGAAACAAAACTCAGGCAGACAAAAAGTAGACTAATATAGGTACACAACCCCAGACTTTCTGCATATGTCTTGTTCTTTGCTTTCGGCACCAGGTGTTGCATGTGATGGGGGAATCTGTGCCTTCACATTGGATTCATCTAAGGTTGTCTGGTAAAAGAAAAAGGTGCTCCCTATTACCATGGTAGGAAGGTCATATATCCATCAAGTTCGGGGCTTTGGACCATGCAGGAGTTACAGCAAACCTAGGGGGAGGAGTTAGCAGCTCCTGGACCTGGTCCTTGGCAAAAACAATTCCTGACAAGCAGCCAGCATTTGGTGGGAAATAGTGAAGGAATTAGAGCCCATGCTTTGTCTTATTTTTACAGTCACAAGTCTCTTCCTGAGAACGCACGCTGTGAAGTGCATTCTTAGATGAGTTCATTGCTTTGTGAAGGTCACAAAGTTCACTCACACAAACTCTAGGGCATAGCCTACCGTCTCCTACCTGCACAGCATATATCATCATATGTACACTCTGTCATTACCAAGCATCCTTGTACTGCCCATGACTGCATTAACTTAATTTTTCCTCATCACAGACCTACAAGGTGGCTGTCCTTATTGCCTACAGAGAGGTTAAGAGAGTTATGTCACTTGTGTGGAAACTCAAAACTGGGTAGTGGTAGGCCGGGCATCTAAAGGAGAGATGGAGGCTCTGGTTGCACTTGTTCAGAGTTTGACATGGAGGGGTTTGGTGTACCCATTTCTGTGCACACATTCATATCCTGTGAGCAACACCTCTCCTTTCCCTGCTAGACTTTGGCTTTCTTAGCGAGCTCCCATGATTTCCCAATACTGTGAGTCTGTTGCAGGGGTTTAAGATCACGGTGGGGTCAGTTCATGACTCTACCCTCACGTTCTTCTTACCTCAGTTATATGCAGCCTAGAACTATGATTAGAGTATAGAATATAGTCTGACTCACATATTTCTTCTTCTTTCTCTCTTTGGGCATAGTTGCTCTGGAGTGACAAGGAAGACCAGAGATGGCAAAGCAGCATTCCGTGTAAATCACCATATTGTAGTCATCTTTCCATAGCAGAAGAAGAGTGGCTCTACCTCTAACCAGCCAACCACAGACGAACACAGTGGCAATGCACTGACCCCATGTTGCGTGCAAAGTCTGCTGCTGAGAGCAAAGCACTGACGAGATGTGCGGAAGGTGTGAGACTGTGCGGCACCTGATCCTGTGCCCATGTAAGACCATTTTGTTTGTCTACATAACTTTTCTATCTCTCATTCCCAGAAAGCAATCCTGGAACCTCACCCTGCCCTGTCTGTGTCACTGGCCTGCCGTTCTCAGCTCGGGCAGAGAGTGGATGGGTTCTTTAGCCATCTTCTCTTTTACTCAGCACTGCTCCGGCCCCAGGGAAATCACTGTCCATTTCCCCATGGTGTGTCTTTGAGCCAATCTTCTATGTGACAATGCCGAAAGAAATGGAATTTATCCTACCAAAGTCAGAGATGGACACTGGATTTCAGGCAGGTGTTAGTGGTGTAAATAGTTACAGGAAAAAACAATTGAATTAATTTAACAGTTGATTTAGAGGAAGCATGAGCCCAACAAGTTGGGGCAGAATGAAGTACTATCCTCCAAATGCAGAACATTTACCTCTTCCTTTTACTTGTGTTTCAATTCCTGATCAAGAAACATTAAAAAACCAGCCCAGGTGTACGGCACTGTACACCCATGAAAACAATTCACATCACCCTGACCGTGCATTTAAACTGGGTCATTCCAGGCATCTCTCAACATGACACCAACACTGGACAATGACAACCATTTTCTCTTCGATCTTCTCCCTCCTTTTATTACCCATGCCTTGCTGCCCCATCCCCTCACTCTTCCATTGTACTCTGACTAAAATAAAACATATTCTGAAAAGAAAATGAAGGAAACACTGAGTTCCGCATGATACCTGTGATCACACCTCCATCAAGCCATCAATGTAAGTTGAATCTGATCCTAAAACTTCACTGGAGACTGAAAACACAAAATACTTTCTGGAGTAAACCCAACCAATCAGAATCAACCTAAAATACACACCCTTCCCACCTGATGATTTTTTCAAAACCATATCCCCTTTTCAAGATTTTGTCCTGTTCTAACAGAAAATATAGAATTTTCTATATTTCTTTTAAAATGAAGAAACATAAATATAAGTCATTTGTAGGGTAGGAAAATGGATGCAACTTGAGAATATAATGCTAAGTGAAAGAAGTCAGACACAGCAGCTTACATAGTACATGGTTTCTCTTATACAAGAAATCCAAACTATAAATAAATTAAAGAGCAAAATAAAAGATAGTGTATGGGTATATAAATTTTCAAATGATTGCTGTAATGAGATGATAGTTTTAGTGTTAAGTTTTTTAGATGAGAAATGTGGGTTATACAACACAATAAACTTGTTCTTAGGAAAAGCAAGTTAAATTCTGGAAAGTAAAGTTTCATTTTTTTGAGCTTAGTTGAACTTTTCCCATAGGCTCAACAAATACACATACTTAAGCATGTAGTATGTGTGTTTATGTTTATGCATAAATGTGTATCTCTGGTGTGTGTGTGTAGGTGTGTGTGTGAGTGTGTTGTGTGTGTCTATTTACAGAGTAAGGTCAAACAATAAAGCAAATATTAACAAGCATAGATCTTAAGAGAAGACTGAATGACTGGTGTAATGGCTTAGATGGTGAAAATAACTGTTGTCAACAAAATTCTAGCTGTTTATAACACAAGAGTTACAGCAAATAAATCAATTTTTAAAGTGGTAAAAGAATAGAGGCACATTTTAACTGACTGTAAGTGTTTGTCAGGTAGAAAACACACAGATGCTTTCTAACCCTGCTCACACTTGAGCCCGTCATTTTGCCTTCTGCACCTCATCTTCTTAGCTGAGTAACCAATTACTAGAACTACATATAAAGTGAAATGCTGCCTGTAGAACGTCAGAAATGTATTCAGCCAAAACTCAGCATCTCTGTCTCTAAGGCACCTTTACTGCTGAAGTTGCCAAGAATTGGCCTTCAGTGGTATTGCTAGGGAAGCCATATCACAATCAGACACCTACGAAGTCCATAGAGTTTAACAGAATATAGAAGACCAAAATGGAGGAAGATTAAAGAGGTTGGGCCTCGATGTCCATGAGGTGTGGGAACTCACATAGGCAGAAACATACTGAAGGAGAAAAGGGACCGAGAGAACTGGGACCAAATGAGATGCAGGAAGGTCAGGAACAGAGAATTCCTCCCCTTGAGTCTTGTTTTAAAAAAGAATTTGTGATTGACGCAACTATTGGGAAAGATGATGGGCAAAATTCAGAACGTCCTCCTCCATGGTTAGAGAAGGTGCTGTTTAGTAATTCATCCCAAGGGTGTGCTTCAGACTCTGACAAAGCTGCGTTAGTGTAGAGTCTCTGGCCAGCATAAGACTCTCTCAAGCAGGGCATGAAAGTGGGGTCAAGACTTCTCTCTGGTGACCCACTGTGAGTCTGATGCCTGGGAGCCTTTCAGCGGGTAAATTTCCTTCCCTCTCATCTTCCAAACTCCTTACAACTCTTATTCATAAATGGACGCTGGGAATATTGTGCTTAGACCACAGAGGAGTTCATGGAAGGGGATCATAATGATACTGCACTGCAAGGAGATGATTAAGCACGACATGCCATTTTGGCAAGTCAGAATCCACATCCACCGACCACACTTAATCTCCAAATAAAGCAGCCAAATACATGGTGCTTCCACCTAACTTCATGCAAGTACTGCATTTACTACGGGTCAAGCGCTCCCATTCTGTCCAGAAGAGGGACACAGGTCCAAGTGTGCATTCACCCCTCTCCCATGATTTCTGCGCTTGTTCAAGTTCAGTCTCACCCTCTTTGGAATAATTTGTTAATCTTTTAACTTGCATAACATAAAGTAGAATGGAATCTGAAAAAAGTCAGTTCAGCTAAAGACAGATACATATAAAATACAAAATAATGAAGAGAAGGTTTTCCCCCTAGAATGATGTATCCATCTATACATGTCTTTATCTGTTTTATGTTCCTGAATTGTAACCTCTCGTCTTCTGCCCAAGAAAGCACATACCGGCATTTTAAGAGGTTGGAAGATGTATAGATTTTTGCTTAGTTTCCATTTTCTCTCTGGTACCTCAAGTTTACCTTCCATAAAGTTTGTTTTTTGTTTGGTTTTGTTTTTTGAAACAGGGTCTCACTATTAGGTCAGCTTGAATTCACTATGTAGCCCAGGCTGGCCTTAAGCTTACGGCCGTCCTCCTTCCTCAGCCTCCTGAGTGCTGGGATTGCAGGCGTGCCCACCACGCCCTTACCTTCCACCTTCCCTAGTGTTCCGCAGCCGAGGTTCCCACTGCTGCATTTCTTTCTGGACTGAGCCTTCTCAAGCTAGGAGAACCACACGGGAAGAACCCTTGCTGGTGTCCTGTGATGACGGTAGCATCCTGTGTGCTATCGTTCACAGACTGGTGCATTTCTGATTCAGTGTGCCCTCGAAGGTTTATTACTTTTATTCTTTATTTTGCAGTTTTAATTGAGATTAAGAAGGGAGAGGAAAGACAGTGAACAATCAATTCATGGATGACTAAGCTTTAGCAGACATTGACAAGAAATCTGCCAAGAGTCCAAAATGAGACAAAAGGAAAAAGTGCAAAGGATAAAACCCCAGCCAGGGAAGAAATACTGAGAAATTAAAAGTAAAGTAAAACCAGAATTTAATAATTATAAGAAAAATATAATTATGAAAAAAGTGTCAATCTGAGAAAAAGAAGCACTTTATAAAATTTAAACATAATAGATTGAGGTTCAAATACAGAGAGCTGAATGAAAAATCAAGATCTGTATAACTATGAAAGACAATGACCTAGAACACAGGAAAAGAGTAATAATGTATGGGAACAAGTACTAAAAGAATAAATTTTTAAAAATAAGATATTTGGAAAGAACCATGAAGATAATGTTGGAAAGAAACCTGACTGAAAAAAGAAGGAAACTTGTAGTTGTCACAACGAAGACTGATCCAAAGTTCAGCACATCAAATAAGAAAGGCAGAACTAAGGTAGAACAGTGTGAAAGTATAGAGTCTTGGGATTAAAATAACAGTTCCAAAAAGTTAAGAAACAAAATAGGTCACATGAAAAACAGCAAATTGCAATGAGTTCATCTTAGAGGCAACAATAAATATTAGATTAGCATTGAGTAGTACTTCAAGTCTCAAATATTGGAGTTTCAAAGCCCTGAACTCCTAAAAATTATTTAAACTAAAGTGGATGAACTAGAGATAGAAAATCACTAAAAATAAAAACTTTGTAAGACTGATAATGAGATCCATCAAGAATCAGAAGTCTCCTCAAAAATGAAAATCCTGGGACATTATGGCTTCACTAGTGAATTACACCAATTTAAGTAATAATTATGCCAGTTTTTTACAAACACCTGTAAAAATATAAAGATGAGGTAACAGTCCTGAAGTCACCTGATAAAGCTAGAATTACTGTAATACCAAAGTCATACAAAAACAAAAAAAAGAAAATTACAAGTCAATATCCTTTCTTAACATAGATGCAAATATTCTCAACAAAATACTAATAAGGTGAATTCAACAGCAAAGTAAAAGGGTCATACATCATCACCACATGGATTTATTCCTGGGATTCAAGGATGGTTCAGCAATAAATGTGATGCATCAATCTCATTAAATACAGAATATAAACCATATGAAAATCATAAGCATATGGAAATCTCAATGTAGAAAATGCATGAGACAAAATTCAACACTTTTTTTTTAATTTTTGTACTTGGAATCAAACTCAGGACCTTGCGCTTGCTAGGCAGGCTCTTGTGCCGCTGAGCTAAATCCCCAGCCCCAAAATTCAACACTTTATCACAGTAACAACTCTCATGCTCCTCAGCATAGTCAGTCCACATGTGATATCTCCACAGCTAGCATGTCCAACAGTGAAAGCCTGAATGCTTTTCCTCTAAGATCAAAATAAAGATGAGATTGTGCATTCTATAGCTTCTGTCCTATGCAGTACTTGAAGTCCTAGCCAGAGAGACTACAGTGGTAAGTGTGATAGATAACTGGTTGTGTCAGTGTAAGAAACGCCCAACTCAGCTGGATCAGGGCAGGTCTGGATGTGGCTGAAGCGATTTACTGAAGACAGACGACCCAGCCTGGGTGGGGGTGACAGCAGCCAATGGGCTTGTAACCTGGATGGAGTGAAAGGGAAACAGTGAAAAGGACTTCTTGTTTCTTGGAGGAGCTCCAGTCTTCACCTTCACCTTGGATGTCATCTCCAGACTTCCAGCGCAGACTCTTCAGCCTCCTGATACGACTCACAAGGATGCTACAGCGGGCTCCAGGCTTTCGACTGGATCCTTTGGTTCCCCAGTGTGCAGACAGACCTTTTGCACTCTTCCACACCTGACTCTGGACTGCTACTGTAAGCCAATCTTGTAAGTTCTTATTTATCTATATATCTTGCATTAAATCTGTTTCTCTGATAAGCACTGACTACACAAGAGAAAGAAACAGAAGGCATCAAATCAGAAAAGAAGTAACATTGTCTGTTAGCAGCTGATATCTCTTTTAGGATGGAAACCCTAAGGCCTGGACCAACATCTGTGACAAGCAACCAAAGAATCTCATGAAGTTGCAAAACAAAAACCAGTCCCCATTGTTCAATGGAGTTTCTATGTTAACACTGGGCTATCCAGAAGACTCCAGTAAGTAAATGAATTTATAGTAACAGAGAAACTACTTAGCAGTAAGTTTAATCAATTAGGAGAATTATTTGTACACTGAAAAACATAAAACATCAATAATTAAAATTGAAGGAAATGCAAGGAAGTGTAAAAATATATCACATTCATGAACCGAAAAAAAATTACTATTAATAAATGGCCATCCTACTAAAATCTAGCTGTAGATTCAATACACTGTTGAAATTACAGTGACATTTTCACAGAAATAGAAACAATCTGAAAAGTTTTGTTGTACTGCAAAAGACCCAGAATAGCCAAGGCAATATTGATTGAAAAGAAAAAAGCTAAGAACATCACAAAACTTGATTTTTAATTTTACTATCAAACTATAGCAATCAAAAAAGCATGTTGCTGCATAAAGTGTAGATATACAGGCCAATGAAAAGGATAAAATGCCCAGAAATAGATCCATATATTTATGGCCAACTGATCCTAGACTAGGTTTCTAAGGACACATGATGGGTGATCTCATCATTAGTGGTGCTGAAAACCTGAATATTCACATGCAAGGAATGAAATGGGCCCTTAACTTATACCATATGCAAAAATCAACTCAAAATGGAATAAAGATATGCAAAATGTGAGAATTGTAAATTACTAGAAGAAAACATAGGGCAAAGCTTCTGGATATTGTTCTGGACATGGATTATTGGATATGATCACAAAAACTTAAGCAGAAAAACAAAAATAGACAAATGGGACTGCATCAAAGTAAAAGGGTCAGCAGGGCAGAGGAAACACAAGAGTGAAATCTCAACTGTGTGACAGGAGAAGATATTCACAGTGCATACAACTGGTAAAAGAGTGATAGTCACAACATATAAGGTAAGAAAGCAAATAATCCAATCTAAATGGTCATAGAACCTAAAAAGATGCTTCTCCAAAGAAGATACGAAAATGGTCAGAAAGTATATGAATAAAGCACTGACATCAGCAGTCACCAGATTTATACAAATCAGAGACACAAGGAGGTGTCACCTCACACAGGTAACAGTGGCTTATACCAAAAATTCAAGACTTAATAAGTGTTGGTGAAGATGTGGTGAGAACACAAATGAGTGCAGATATTATAGAAATTAAACAGAGTTCTCTGATTCTATATTTTCATTATTCACAGTTGCTAAGAGATGGAATTAGTCTCAGGGTTATCAGTGCATAAGTGGATACAGAAAAGGGGAACATACACACACACACGCACTCACACACAGGAATACCACTGAGCCTGTAGTAAGAAAGAGATCTTATCATTCACAGCAATGCTGATGAGCCTGGAAGACGTTATTCCATGTGAAATAAACCAGCAACAGGCCAGCAATGCACAATATCACGAAGTTTGGGATCGGAACAACTTGTACTAAGAGAAGCACAGAATAGAGTGGTGACTGCCAGGGGCGGGGGTGGTGGGGCAGAGTGGAGGCTGGTGGAAGGTACCGGTTACAGTTAGAAAACACGGATAAATTCTGCGCATCCACTACAAATCACAGTGCTTATAACCAATGGTCATGCATGTTTGAAAACTGCTAAGACAATAGCTCTCAAATGCTTTTACCACAGAAAAATGATAAGAATTTAAGGTGATGTATATGCTAGTTAGCTTGATTTCATAATTTCATACCATATGGATACATAGGAACATTATGTTTTACACCACAAATATATACTAATTTATTTATCAATTATATCTCAGTAAAACTTGGTATAGCATAAAAGACTTTTATTTGTGTATCTTATACCTCTTGCTGTTGACTATATTAGAAACAATATTTCAGAAACTTTATGCTATTTATTTTGTCATTCTTTAAAAAAATTCAGCCCCAAACTATGTACTTTTATGAAAAAAAATCATTTTGTATTTAAAAAAGATTGTGAGAGGAGAGACTTGTTAAAACAAATCTGTTTTGAAAATCTCTTTACTTCCTAGAGAACAACTGGATCTATCTGCTTCTGTATTTAGTTTATTGTTAGGTATTGTTCTGGTTGAAGTATATGAACAAAATCTGGCTCACAGAAAAGGAAGGAGCATTGTAATAACACTTTTCTGTAATTGTGGATATTTTTCTGTGACACTACTCAAACCAGACAAGCAGAAATTTCTTGCAATGTGGAGCCTGAGACAAATAAATCAATTTTTATGCTCTGTTACATTAAAATCCCGTGGTTTATTTTGTACTTTGAATGATGAACCTTTTTCCCGTGTCTGAAATTGTAACATCCTGCACTGGTCATTTAAAAAATATTGGTTCACTGAGTTTTACAGATATTCTCAATCTTGACACATTTTATTTTAAAGTATCAAAAAATTGCCTTTATTAATAATATCACCAATCTCATCAAAACAGCTTTTACGTATTGAGAAGCTGTCAAGCTATTGCTTCAAAACTCAAATTTCATCCTTGGCAACAAATTCTGTCAGTTGTTTTACTTAAAGTGTCAGGCTCAGTTGATTTGTTTTCAAGAAAATGTCTACAGAAGTCTGAATAATTACAGTTTTTCTGTCAGATGTTGTTTCAATTAAATACGGGGTGTTCAGTGTACAACACAACTAGTTTGACTTGCAGCTCAATCACACAAGTGCTTTTCTTCTAAATATCTACCATGTTTCAAAATGGAGCAGCCCTAGCTCATGAGTGCCTGGAAGAACTGCCTTATGGGTACCTGAAGAACTGCCTGATGGGTATGCACAAAACTGCCTCAAGGGTATGTGTAGAACTCTTATGTTATCTACAGACTTGCCTCATGGGTATTCACATGACTGCCTCGTGAATGCTTCCATTTCACACATATAATGTTGAAGTGCAAGGACCACCAAGAGTAACTAACCCAGAGCCCTGTATGCCAAGGAATCCTGGCCAGTGCAGTCCTCAGACTTCGAAGGTATCAGGGACAGAGCCAAACTGTTAATAGTCCAACACCAGTCGGAGCTTTTCGTTAGAGGCTCCTGTTGATAAGGTTCCTATTGATGCAGTTTTTAAGTAAAAGTGCTAAAGTTTTGGGATGTTGAGTAATAGATGATAACTTGCATTCCTTTATGTTTAATTTCTAAACTTTGGAAAATCTTACTTTTTGAGAATATTTTATTACTGGGAGGGGTCTATATTTTTGCTCCTTCAGGAATGTTAGATGTTCAGAGAGACAATCTAATATGTTACATTTAAAGTAAAGTTTAACTATTTAAGGTAGTTATCTGAATAAGTTGAGTTTCAAATTATGGGGAATTTCATTAGTTCATTGGATAATCAAACATTAAAACAATGTTTTAAAACAATAATCAAACTTAAAACAATGAAAATTGCCAGACTGATAAACGGGACTATATGCTTTATAAATAAAACTTAACTAATGAAACTAAGGCTATGCTGTTTTCATATTAATACACTGCACATTACTTGCAAATACAAAAAATTGCAACTTGATTGTTCTTACCTTCTCTTGCATCTCTAAGCCATGAATACAGCACCCAATTTAGAAACAGAAACATTCAAATAATAGAGTACCCAGGGAGAAATTATAAGTGCTTAGAAATTTTAGAATCAAAGAACCAAATAATACCATGAAAATATATTTAAATAATAAGAAATGATATTTAAGATTCACAGTACAATAAGGAAAATGCATGATATAGTAGATAAATCAAGAACTGATATTTTGCTTAAAGTAGAGAGAATTAGTGAGCTGGAAGGTGAAATTAACGGTATTACCAGGGTAGAGGAACAGGGCATACCAGAGGAAAAAGAAGAAAGGGATACTTGGGAGAATGAAGGAGAATAGAATGAAATGGTGCAACTCGTACGCAAAACTGATAAAACAGCATAGGGTAAGGCCATTTTCCAAAAAGCAAAAATGACATATGTTTAAGAATTATTGAAAGATAATTTTAATTCTTTTGGCAAAATATGCAGAAGGGGCATGGCTGGATCAAATGTGATCTTAAATCCTAATTTTCTGAGGAATCACCACACTGATTTATGCAGTGGTTGCACCAGTCTACAGTGGAGAAGGTTCCTTTTCCCTGCAGCCCTGCCAGCATTTGCTGTTGGCTGAATCCTTGATACGAGCCACTCTTTCCTGGAGTGAGATGGAATCTCAGCCTTGTTTCAATTTGCACCTCTCAAATAATAGGCGATGTTGAACATTTTTCATGTATTCACTTGATGTTTGCAGTTCTTCTTTTGAGAAGTGTGCATTCATTTCAGATGCCCATATGCACATCCATGTCTATAGCGGCACAGTCTGTAATAGCTAAACCTCAGAAACAACCTAAATGCCCATTGACCAACAAATGGATAAAAAAAATTTTTTTATATATGGAGTACTGCTCAGCCACATAGAAGGATAAACCTGAAACATTTATAGCTAAACAGATGGAGAGCATACTTGAGATCATACACTTAAGTGAAATAAATTGGACACATATGTGTAAATATCATATTGTCTCCCTGGTGTGAGAACTGATATTGTGAAAAAGGAAGTAACTGTTCTAAAAGAAAGGGAGCTGAGGGGAGGATGGTAGGGAAAAGAAAAAATTGAGAAAAAAAGATAAAATGAGCAGAAAGCTTTGTAAATAAGGAGGGAAAGAGAAGTTGAAGAGAAGAGAGGGGAATGGGAAGAAAAAGGAGCTAAGATAGATCATGTTCAGGTACAAGTTTCCTGTGATGAATGTGGTCATTACTTATATCTAAATCTTACCAATAAATTCAAATGGAAATAATTAGTGAAAGAACAATAAGCAAAATCTCCCACAAGCAGAAGTGATTCAATTAAATCTATAGCTAAACATATTTTAGTAAGAGTTAAATTTCATAAATGAGGGAAGATTTTAAGGAAAACAATAGCTTATTTACAAAGAAACTCAGGTTAGATCTGTAGTCTAAAATTTATAGCATATCTGCACAAAAGGAGTCAGGTATCAATCTACTGTATTCATGTTGATATCTATATGTATGTACACCCATAAAGAGCTTTTCTATATACATACATAGAAAAAATAAAGGATAAATGTTAAAGTAAGAAATAAATAATCGATAAAACTCAGACTGATGTTTTCTAAAAAAGAATAAATAATCAACATTTGGTAAAATGTACGAGAAAAACAGGAGGGTCAAAAATAAAACTACCTTAAACCTGAAAGTTTTCACGTATCAACCAATATAAAGAACATGTAAAAATCATGGGGCATATCAAATCACTTATACTGACAAATCCCAAAACTTAGGTAAAATATGCTCTCATGTAAAAATATTCCTTTTGAAATTTAAGTTGAAAAAAATGCAGAGCCTGGCTAGACTTGAGACTATTAAATAAATCAAGTCAGTAGTAAATAATTTTATCCTAAATAAAAGAGGTCTAGGCTATATTACAAATGAAAATTACCAAAGCATCAAAGAACATACTATGTCTTGTATACAAATTCAGAGGATAAAACAAGGGCAGTCCACAGCCCATTCATAAGACTCATATAGTCTTGAGTAATAATATTTGGAAAATATTTAAAAGAAAATTTAAAACAATCTTGCTTGACATCACAGATGCAAGAATAGTAAATAAAATAATAACAGAGCAAATTCCTAAGTGTGCAGAAAATGATGCAACATTACTAAATAACAGTACAGATGACAGGAACTTAATGAAACTTAGTGATGAAAGTTAAGTAAAAAACCTATCTCTGTCAATTGAGAAAAATTGTTTCAAATATTTCAGCCAACTCTCATTTCTCCTAAAGGACTGTATAATGAATCAAGTTTGCAATAGACAGTTCTTTCTTTAATGCTACAAAATGCTACTTTCTTAATACACGTTTGTATAAACCATACTTAGTGAAGAGACATCAGGTGCATTTTCCACAAAACCAGGAGGAAGACCGCTACCCTCACAGCTGATACCTTACTACTGTGTGCTGGAGACCCGGCCATGCAGAAAGCCAGGAAATACCTCACATGATCTATCAAGGGAGAAGCAAAGCTCTTTTTTTTTTTTTCCTGTACCAGGAATCGAACTCACAACCTTGCACTTGCCAGGCAGGCACTGTGACACTGAGCTAAATCCCCAGCCCTGCAAAGCTGTCTTCTATGTAAGACTGTATGCAAATATTCACAAGTACACGCAAATGTACCTTTATACAAACATACCCACGTGTACTTTATGATGTGTACTTTATAAATTTAGCATGTATGTGTGTTGTAATTATACTGGTAACTGAAAAGTAGTAGGAAAAATAAGAGCTCATTCATACTAGAAATACAATCTGTTTAGCTACCTACTCAAATGCCCAAAAAGTATGTTAATAAAAAATAAAAAGGCTTAAAGTAAGGACTGTATTGTGTTTATTTGTGGGGAGGAAGACTGTCAATTCTTTCCTAATTAGTCTACACGTGTAATGCGGGTTGAATCTCCAACTTTTAGGAAATTCAGTATAATTATATGGAAATTGACAAGTTGGTTATTATGGTCTAGGAACAAAGAACCAAAGAGAACTGAAGAAGCATTTCAGAATGATGAGAACTCTACAATAAAGCTAAATAATAAACACGTGTGTACACCGGCCATGCCCACAGGCTTTGTGAGGAAATAGAAATGCTCAAAACCCATTTTTGTGAGAACAGTTGTGCGTGAAAGAGATAAATAAAATAAGTGAGCAAGTGGTCTGGTAAAAACTCTGTTTTCTATTTGTGGGAAAAGATAAAATAGATTCTTAGATCACACCAAATAATAAATATGTCCAGATGGATTAAACACATCATTAAAATGCAAAAGTGCAAGTTTTCAGTAGATAACAGAAAATGCTAATCTAATTTCAACTGCACTAACATTAAAACTTCTCTGTTACAAAAGATTTCATTAATAATATTGATAACAAATTTTTACGTAGTACTTATTGTGTGCTTGGACCTCTCATCACTGTGCATACATTAACCCATGTAACCTTAAATATTTATTAGGTAGATAGTATTTCCATCATAATTTTCCTATGAGGATTTTTGAGGCACAGAGGTTTAAGTAATTTCCCCCAGATCAAATAGCCGGTAATATTAAAACATAAGCCAAGACTTGGAGCATGGATGCTTTCAGATGAATAAGTAAATATACAAATGAACAACAAACCACACAACAACCCAACCACAAGAGTAGTTTTCATACATATTTAAATCTTGACAAACTGTTGAGAACTTATTTTTAAATACCAGAGAAATAGGCAATTGTGTGGTTTTGCTGTACGACAAGGCTAACTGAGGCACCACAAAATTTTAAGGTATTTACTTAGGAATTAAACAGCTGCACACCAGAGGTGGGAGCTTTCTGGTGCAGGCTTATACAGGATAAACACAAATGTAAAGAAAATAAGTTACTTGGTTGACTACAAATACACAGTTCCTCGTTTGGTCCACCCTTGGATTGGCTAGCCTGAAATTTCACTTTTCTTTAAAGTGAACATTTGTGAAGACACATCATGTTCAGTCTTGGTTTATTTGAAAGGCTAAAGTATCTTATGAGGTCTGACTTTGTGTCCTGGGGGATTCCTCAGAACTGAGCTGTGTTTTAAGTTCCATCAGCAGTTATCCTGTGTGAGTGCCGTAATACACACCAGACAAAGAGAATGTAGTATTTCTCATTAGGAAAGGAGCAGAAACATCCCTTTGGAGTCTATTAGGGGGGAACATGGCAACCTTACAATCCACAGTGAGGGGCTGTGGACAAGTTTTCTTGTGAGGACACTACCCAGATAACATGGAACCCTGAAACTATTCAGCGAGAGTGAAGAAAGTTCATCGGGGGCTGCTAGCGTGGCTCCGAGCTAAAGCTACTGTGCAGGGCCCTGGGTTTAAAATCCATCGGTTCAAGAAAAAAGCAAAAAGAAGAAATTCCTCTTTGCTAGTCTCACGGGGAGATGTGTTCATTCCTGCTTATCAGGCTGTCCTGAAATGCTTCACAGACATTAGCAACACGTGTCAGAGCTCATGCGTTTCAGCAGCTGGTGAGGAAAAACAACCTTAGCGTCTCCCTCCACGTCTGCAGAGGGAGGGCAGATCTGGCGTCTGCCCTGGAATCTCAGGGCACCGCAGGCTCCTCTGAGCTCCCTTCTCAGACAGAGCAGGAAATTCACAGAACAGAAATCGCATCCCAAAGCAACATAAGGAAACCTACTACACTCTGTCTAAAATATGAAATGTGATTTAAAATGAGTATGAGACGGTACTGGCAAAATTTAAAGAATCTAAAAATGCCCTTTGTGGCAGGATTATGGAAAACAGGAGGAAATGTGAAAGGGAGGTCCGTGGATGCAGAAAGACAGGGTATGGCCAAAACTTCTCGGGCATGAGGCAGAATCCTGGGCACATCCCAGAGCCATGGCTAGGATTGCCTGGACAGGACCCAGGGACCACCCCCGCTGGGTGTCGGCACCTGTGTTGTTAGGGAGGCCCGCCTCACCCTGCAGGGCACATGTATTTTTCTTTTTCTAAACCACTTTTACTTTGCCACCGTTTGTTCTTGTTTCCCTCAATTCTTTCTTCAGGCCAAAAAAAAAAAAAAAAAAAAAAAAAAAAAGCCTAAAAATCACCTCTGAAAGGAGATTTCATTACCACAGAGCTCAATAACGCTACTGGTTCAACCATTCTAGAAAACTGCTTTGAATAGCCAGTAAATGACAACATGCTCACACCCCACAGCTCGACTCTGAATATATATGTTACCCTGAATGTGTACAGTACCTGGTGAAATAAGCACACAAGGCCATGAGCAGGTGTAAAGAGGATCATGAAGGAATAGCTCTAATTGTGAGGAAATACACAGGAGCTGAATGTATAAATAAATTCTGATTCATTCTCAATGGGCTATTATGTAAAACATCAACAGATGAGCTCTACACATCACATCACTGAAATTTAAAAGAATTCTGTTGAGTTTTCAATAGGAAATTGAAAACAAATATAAATATTTTTTATACTTTAAAATGTAAAATCAAGTGTAAAATGTAAAGCATTTTAAAAAATATTTTAAAATGTAAAAGAATACCTACTGAGGTAGAGGTAATTCTTGGGTATGAAATTTGGAGAAAGGATAGTCAAGGTTTTTAGCTCTGACACGAAATTTAAGTTACAAAAGGGAAATAAAAGACATGAGAGCTACGAAAGAAGAATATTTACATTGGCTTAATTTTGGCTACGTTGGGTATGTAGATGTCTGTACGGAGAAACTTGTATCTAAAAATAACATAATAAAATGTTTCCTTGTGAGAAACAAAAGACAAAAGAAGGAGAGAAGAAAGGAAGAAGAAAACAGGAAGGGAGAGCTGCAAGGAGGAAGTAGGAAGGCGGCGAAGAGGACAGAAACCCACAGGAGACAAAATTGCTGAGTGCATCCACCAGCGCAAAGAACCAGACTCGGTAACAGGGCCCTGGGAAAGGAAACAGAGGCCGAGGATGCCCTGTCCCACAGAAGAGGCCAAGGGAGCCCAGGAGGAGCTGGAGCTTGTTCTGGTCCCTTGATGAAGCCAGGAATCTCACAGAGCACATGTGTTTGTGGAAATGCAACAGAAACAGCTGCCCTCCAACCCGGACAGCAGCACAAACCTGAGGTTCACTTGTGTACATAGATGCAAAAATAGTCCTCTCCCTGAGAAACTCCACGTGTGTGCTGCAGGACTTCCGAGTGCAAGGTTACCTCAAAACACTTTCCAGGAACGAAGCAGGTGTATTGAGATGGATTCCACTGTAGGATTTTCTCCAAAACTAAAGCTAACTCATGCTTATTGGGGTTCCTGTCAGGATGGGAAAGACAAGGGAGAAACGGTTGGGACAGACACTGGTCAGGCTCTTTCTGACATTTGGTAGACTGTGCCAATGAATGTGATGTTCCTTCGTAAAAGAGCAATTTTGAGGAGGATTTTGGACTTCATGATCACCATTACAGATTGCTTAGAGGATGACGAGCACTTTCCCAGCTATATTTGAAAAGAAGGAAGTTCACAGCTCATCCACTGAGAAACCAGAAAAGGAAAAGCACTCTACAAACAAACTCTGTAGGAGAGAGAATATAAAATCAGGATGGAAATGCATGAGATAGAAAATGGAAAAACAATAGAGAAAAATCAATGAAACCAAAAGCTAGGTCTTTCAGAAATCAATAAAATTGCTAAACCAGAGCAATGAGAGGGAGTGTTTCCCCAAGAAAGAAACAACAGGATGTTAGTATGCATAAGTAATGGCAACATTATGAATAAATTCAACTACTTGGATGTCAATTTGCTTTAAAATTGGAGCTCACACAAGAATTACACAGCCCAAATCGCTCTATATCTACCGGAGAAATGGAATGTCACTAACAACTTCTCCACAAACAGCCCCAGGGTCAAGCATGCCCTTCCTTGGTAAAGTTAGGAATGTCTGAAAGTTCCTTGGTAAAGTTAGGAATGTCTGAAGTGAAAGCCATTTAGTGCACATTCTTTCTCCAACTGTGAAAGAGGAAATATTTCTTAAATCATTGGGTGAATCAGGGAATATTCTGCTTGTAAGACCAGAGAAAAGCAGTGCAAAAAAACCTATGATCTATTATCTCTTAAAAATATGAATGGAAAAAATTCTGAACAAAATTTTATCAACTTAAATTCAACAATATGTAAAAAAGATGATATATCATAACCAAGTGGGTTCATCTCAGAAATTCAGGATTTGTTTAACTTGTGTAATCAACCAGTGTAATTCATCAAAACAGTGATGAAAAAAATAAATAAAGACACCCTTGAAACTGAAGGTATTATAATTTAAGTAGATACAGGTGCAGAAGAGCATTTAACGATATCCAGTATCTTCTTATAAACACTCTCAGAAGGGAAGCATAGAGGGACGCTTTCTCAACCTGATTTTTAAAATCAGCAAAACATGTACAGCTAATATCTTACTTAGTGTTAAGTGACTAAATGTCCTCTTCCCAAGATTAGGAGCATAATAAGCACATATGTTCTTACCATTTTTAATCTTGAGAATGCCACTGAGACTGTGGAGTAGATTTAAGGAGTTTTCTTTTGTCCATGTGTGTATAGATCAAAGGAATAGAAAGTAGAGTCATGAAATAGATCCACACATGCAAACACGCACATTTTTAAAAGACAGTAAAGAAAATTTGGCGATGCCCAAATAGTGTTTCAAAAAATGCTACTGGAATAATTTCATGGGTATTTGCAAAATAGGAATGAACTTGGAACAGTAGCTTACATCAGACTCAAAATTTGACTGAAAGTGAGTCATAGCACTCAATAGAACATCTATACCTACAAAATCAGAAAGGGAAACTATAGGAGCTCTTGTGATTTTTGTCTAGATAGAGACATTTCAGAGATGAGAATAAAAAGCTTATCCATTAAATGCCAAAATGTAAAATTGAACTTCATCAAAATCAACAATTTTCTTCCTCAAACAACAATGGTTATGAAAGTAAAACGCAACTACAAACTGGGGACAACATTTATAAATCATATTTCTAGTAAACAAATTTTATGAAGAATGTGAGAAAATACAAAAATTTAAAAAGAAAAGCTCATTTCAGTTTAAAAATGAGCAAACGATCTGAACAAACACATCGCCACAGAAAATAAGCAGATGGTAGAAAAGCACGTTAAAAATGTTAGAATCTTTTGCCAGTAGGGAAATGCAGAGGAATGATTATAAGTGAGGATTTTACTACCAAGTCAGTGAAATACTACATACCTGTTACAATGACTAAAGTGTTAAAAAGAGGAACAAAATATTAGAAAAATATGGAGACAACTTAAACATTCACGTGCTGCTTACAGCAATGTAGAATCCCCAGTGAACTTGAAACCACTTTGCATTTCCCCGAAAGTTAAATCTCTGCCTCCCCACAACGCAGCCGCTCCATTCCTCGGCATTGCTGCACAGAAAGCAGCCGTCTGCACTGCACTGTGAGCTGAGGACCGGTGCATACCCGGCCGCCATCAGGAGGGCAGCGCATCCCACCGGTGACCTCCGTGTGCACTCAGGCTCCAGACTTCAGCACGCACCTTCCTTTGTCTCCACCCAGCCTGCACCTGTGCAAAAAGCGCCCCCGCCCCCGCCTCCTTCTGTCCTGGTGATCGAACGCTCATGCTGTGCTACGTGCCTAGCCCTTTATTATTTTATTTTATTTTATTTTATTTTATTTTATTTTATTTTATTTTATTTTACTTTATTTTACTTTATTTTATTTCAATACAGGGTTTTGCAAAGTTGCTGTGTATCCTAGGCTGGGCTGGAAGTCGCACTTTCCTGCCTCCGCTACCCAGCCAGCGTGCTAGGGTTGCAGGCACGTGGGTCACTATTTTTGACGCGGTGTGCTTTGTCTTACAGTGGCAGCAGAAAGCCCATCAGAGATGAGGGTATTCACACGCACAGGGACGCGTGTGCCGACAGCTTGTGCTCATGTGAAGGTGGGTGGATGGGGGGACCCGCCTGTTTTACACCGGCAAGCCTCCCGGTTTAGGAACTCGGTGGTACACTCATAATCAGGCACAGACGCTCATTCGCTCGGCCAAGAGCAAGGAAGATACTGGTAATATTCCAGCGAGGTCGGTATCCAAAGGGAGTGTGTACTCCTGGGCAGCGACTCTCCGAATGGACTTTTGGGAACAACGCACGTCCTTTTCAACAGTATGCGGAAGAGACAGATAGTTTTCCTTTCCTTTAAGCTCCTATTTTTATATACGTGCCCAGCTTGGAAGGGAACTCCGCATGTCCTTCTGAGTTAAGTGGCTGTGGCTACGGGATAGGGATGCCCCGCGCTCGGGGCTTGGTCATCTCTCCGGGAAGCTCAGGCAGGCGGCAGGCCAGCACCAGGCGGCCGGCAGCGTCCTCCCCCGTAGGCGCAGCTCCTGCAGCCAGCGCTCCACTCCCTTGCTGCAGTGTGACCTGTGACAGTGTCCCAGGAGGCCTGCTCTTTCTCCTTCGTCTTTATTAGCCCAAGTCTGCAGTATGTGATGTGCACATTCATCTTAGGGGGTCGGTGCACGTCCTTAACAGTCCTAATTCTTTTTATTCCCCCAGCCGTCCCCTGCCTCTCCCGAGATCCCCTTACCGTTTGCAAAAGATCCATTCTCCTGTGCCCCACGGTTTATCTCTTGTTGGGGTTGTCATTATTTTAATTATTTACACTCCGGGTTTCTCATATAAGAGAAATAATGCAATATCGAAGCTTGTGTGTGCAATTTATTTCACTTAATATTGTGACCTCTAGGTGCATCCATTTTCCTAGAAACAATTCAAATTTGTCTCTCTTTCCAGCAGAGTAGTACTCCATCATGAGTACAAAGCACTTTTCTTTATCCACTGGCCTGCTGATGGATCATTCAATCAGCTGGAAGATAAAAGCGCTTGAAGGCACAGGCTTGAGCCTTTCTGTACAGTACCTCAATTGAGCAAAAATATAGGACCAGGAAACCCCAAAGGAGGTACCATCGGTTAAACCGAGAAGCTCCTGCAGAGCAGAGGAGACGATCGAGGAAGAGAGACCTGAGAGAGGAACAGATTTTGCCGGGAGGTCCGCTCCTCGTGAGCGCCCCCGACGGGGGAGTGCAGGCGGTGTCCGCTCCGCCCGGCTGCGGAGCTGCAGCAGAGGGGTGCACGCTCGCACGCGGACGCCTCGCGTCCTGCGCCTCCGCGGCCGAGCGCCCCCGAGCTGCCTGCTCTCCGGAAGTGTGAGTGACTCGCTCGGAATCGGCTCCACCGCCGACTGGCTGCTCGATCAGAAGTTTTCACTTAGTAATTAAGAGGGAAAGCAGCGACCGCGGAGCAGGGCCGGGCCAGGCGAGCCTGCGGCTGCACACGCTGTCCTGCAGCGCCACCCAGCGGCGGCTCGGGAGAGCGCGCGGGGCGCGGCACAGGCCTCCTGCAGCGCGTGCTGCTGCCCGGGCGGAGCCAGGCGGCCCACGGAGGAGGGCGACTCCCCAACGCCTTCACGGTGTGCAGAGCGCGTGGCCACACGCCAAGGCCGCTGTGCAGCGGCCAAACACGCAGGAAAGGAGAGCGAAGCGCTCTGGGCGCGGGCGTGGGTGCACTGTCAGGTGCATCTCGGAACGGTGCTTTCCGTACATCCGCGAGCCGCGCGGGAAACCGAGCGCTGCTCCCTTCCCGCCGCCGGCAAGGTGAACGCGGCCCCGTGTCTGCGGAAGGGGTGGATCGCAGGAATACTGTCGCAGGAGCCTTTTCCTCATTTACAGGGGATGAAATAAGCCGTGAAAGAATTGCTGTGGGAAGTTTCACTTGAGCAGGCTAGCTGCACTCCCTCCGCTGAAGTGTTGGAATACCATGACCTCACAGAGAGATAGAAAGGAAACATACGCCGAGAGAAATCCTCCAAAATGTCCTGAAACACCTAATAAAGCCACGGAAATTGCCCTGTAATAGACCGTGGAAAATGTTGCAATTATTACCCAGCGAGCCACATAAATTTTTTAAGCTACACTTTCACTGCGGAATTTCGTTTCTATTTGCTAGAAATAGAGAAGAAGGCAAACAATCCCAGGAAAAGGCTTCGGTTAAATTGAAAGGGAAAAAATCTTCTTCTTTGCCAGAACCCTCGGATAATCGCACTGATGAAATATTCGTACTTCCACAAAACCTGAGCAATCTCTTGCCCTAACAGAGGAGTTTGGAAAGTCCTAAACCTTGTTCCCAAACGTTGCATTTGAGCGAAGGGAAAGCTCGGAGGAGCTGAGCTTCGATCCCCGCCGGGGACCCAGCTGCTTAGCATCGGGACTGGTTTCTTAGCTCTCCCCTCAGCAGCCTTTGCTCCGTCGCCGCTCTCCTCTCCCCTGAATATTCACACTTATGTGCAAGTCCAGTATTTTGGGTTATAAAATTCAGGCTTAGGTTTAGAAAGGTAGTGTTTAGAACACTAGAATCGCTGTTTTAGTCTCTGAACCGTGATATTTTTGAAAAATCTTTGAAAAGCCCATAGACTTTTTGCTATAAAGCCCATAGATTTCTGCAGTTTGACACTGCTGTCTGCAAAAAGGACTGTAGGTGACCACGGGGTAGCTGGGTTTATGACGCTACGGTGACTCATTACCTGACTCTTGTCATCTTGACGTCGGTGTGTGACTGCTTTAATTTTCCTCAATAAGCAAACCTTTCACAGTGTGAAAAATCTAAGGCAAGCTCCTGAGTGCTCCTGAGGGTAGCCGAGCAAACTGTGCTTAGAATGAGGACGGCCCCTCTGAATCTGTCTGTCTCTCCCTCTGTCGTCTTTCTGTCTGTCTCCCCTCTCTCTGTCTCCACCTTGTCTCCATGGATTTCCTGTCGGCGGGGAGTTCAGCCCCTGGGCTGTGCTGAACTTAACAGAGAGAGCTGTGTGCAGACAAAGTTCCCGCATCCCCTGGATTCCAAGGCCCTCGGATTCTCAGGGTCTCTTCACCTGGGGACAATGCGCACAGGCGCGTGTTGTGCGCGCGTGTGTGTGATGTGTGTGTGTAAAACTGTGTGTGGGGGAAGGCCTCATACCAGATTACTTACATCTCCAACGGTGGTCTCCTCATGTTCTTTTTTGTAATTTGCAAAACATTTTAATATAAACATTGATTTTATTAATTTTTTCTCTTTCCTGGAAATTTTAATATGGAATTTCTGTCCCTCTGTCTCTGTCTCTCTGTCTGTCTCTCTCTCTCTCTGCCCCCTCTCTCTCCCTCTAATTGCAATGCCTTTTCTCAGGTTCTGAACTAAGAATTACATATACTAGTTTATCAATTACTACTTATTACTAAGGCTTTCTTTTTCTCTGTGACTTTTAGGATTAGTAATTTCCTCTTCCCCTTGGGATCTGATATATATTTCTTCATCTGGTCTTTATTGTTCATTAATAGTTTGATTAAATATATATTCTAGCTGATATTTATTTTGGAGTGCTATAAAAATGAAATATCGGACTGTATTTTTTTTCTAGGTAGTTTGTGCTTTTTTCCACTTCAACTTGCTAAGAATCAGCAACTAACATAAAGAAATGGTTTTAGAAATGTTTATTTGGTAAGAAAATATACACATTTTCAGTCACAGAATTTTGTGTTCTAATTGTCTGTGTTCCACTGATTTCTGTTCCTTCCGTGCTCAATTTTATACCAGTAACCTACTATTTGGCAGCTGCTATGGAGCTGGGAACTCTCGGTTGTTAGTTCTGAAAGTTTTTCTGTCATTTATTCTTTACTTCCTTTACATAATAATAACATTTGATAAGCACCGATAAAAAGGGTTTTCATTGTCACTAAATCTTAACTTATAAATGTTTTTATTTTATAGTGTTTAAAGTGACGGTTATTTATTTCATACTTGTTCTTCGGATAATAGAATTTTCCTCATTTGGATCCTATGCATTTTTAAAAAATATATACTTACACATATTTTCAGTTTTGTGGCTACGCTGACTGCAACGTTAGTGATAATTACAGTTGGACACACGACAACGTCTAGTACTAGAGACACTCGGGATTGGTCCAGCTGTTCAGTGCAGTGGTCGTACAACTGAGCTTCACACTTTTGTAAATGGTATTCAGTCACCTCTCTGTAGGTGAGCGATCCCCCAGAGACATACTCGTAATTTTCCCCTTTATGGAAAGTCACGAATTTTTTAACATTTTATATGATCATCTTAAAAACTTAGAAAAAATGATAAATGGTAAAAAGGAGAATCAACACTATTTTTTACTTTAGTAGAAACAGCTCCGGTCAAATTCTTAATGAGGTTGTTGATTCCTTGCATAAACAGAGATGATTTATAATGTTAAGGAACTTTCCGTTTCCTGTTTCATAAGTGGCATTCATCCATTTGCTTTTTGTGCCAGTTTTAGTCAGGAAGGAATATTAAATTTAATCGAGTGTTGTGGAAGACTCTACTTTTACTGTCATATACGAACATGGAGATCATGGGGCGAATTCCTGATATCCACTGATGCTACATAACTCACATCATACGTGCATAGACACATCATTTTCATATACATACATGTATGTGTGTGTACACGTGTTGGCTTTATTTCACCTGTATTTACATTAGGCACTTTATATCCATAACAGAAAATCGCTTAATTTTATTCTACTTTATTTATCCCTGCAGTGGAGACCCATAGACATGTCCTAGAGCATTCATATTATGTGATAGATTTACTACACACATGTAATTTTTTATTATGTATTTTTAGCACATGTTTGCATGGAGAATGCTGACATCTGTGGTGGGGAGTTCACAGCACGTGCACGGAGCACATCTTGATTCCTTTTGTCCCTTTCTCCTCCCCTCCCCCTGCTCCTTCCCACACTAGATCCTCTTCCCGTTTGAGAAAACCTCATTCCCATTTTTTTTCCAGTTCTCTCTTAGTTTTATGTTTAATTCTAAAATTAATCAGCACTCTAAAATGTGCCACTGACCGCTCACTCCATTAGCTGTATTACATGAGAACTTTTAGTGCATGTTTCTTTTTTCTGTTTTAAGTATAACTAGTAGGCACTAACATAAATCTTAGAGGATAGTTGAGATGACTCCAATATTTATTTTACAAACGAGTCCCAGAAATGGTATTGTTTCTATTTTTATCCTCTGTTCCTGCAGAACAGGCCTAGTGCCCTGACTGCAGCACCGCGGCTGGCGGAGGCGTCTCACAGCCCAGCTGAACTGTCTTCCGTCCCATGCGTCTGGCCGGAGGGACGAGCCCTGGGAGCCTGCAGTGTCCCTGTCCTGCGGCTCTCTCTTCTCAGCAGCCCTGCACGGTCACTGCCAGTTTCCAGAGACACTTTTCACATGAGCAGCAGGAATGGATTGCCATAGCAGCACAGAAGTAACGGCAGCTAGAAACGGCTGAAATCCTCCATTCTAAGAGAACAGATGCTGGCGTATTCTCATAACTGAAAATTAAACAACACTGCCAATGAATTAATTGCAGCTGCATGCAAAAGATGTCTGAATCTTAGTAACGCAATGAGTGAAAAGAGAGCCCCAAAACCTGTGTGTGTGTGTGTGTGTGTGTGTGTGTGTTCATGTTCATCAGGTACAAAACTGAGACATAGTGTGATTAACAGTGAAACATTTGTCAAAGTAAGGAAATAGAGCACGTGTTGGTCAGGTAGAGGTTAACTGGATGGGTGGAGAAGGCGCAGCAGAGGGGCGGGTCAGGGCAGCTGCACATTATTGCTAATGTTTCACTTATTGAGTTCAGCACTGGGCATAGATTATTAAATCTGGAGATTACTTAATTAATCTAAAAAAGAGCCCTGGGTCTTGGGCCAGAGATGATTGTTTGTCATCTCACTGGACAGATCTCTGGCGCTCGGCCTCTGTTCTCACAGCTCCACTGCACCCCAAGTCTTTCGCTATTGTTCCCCAGTCTCAGTCAACCACACCTCCAGCTAGTAGAGCAAGGACTGCCCTAGAACACGGTGCGGAGCTGGTAGACAGGTGGACAGGTAGAGTCCTCTAATGAAGCTATGCAGCCTTGGAATTCTCACGCTGCAAGATTTTATGTTGAAAATTTAATTTCTTCAAGAGCTCCAACTGCAGGTGATCTGATTCTTCTTGAGTAACCTTGGCAGTTTCTGTCTTTACAAGTTGTTCATTTGACCCAAGTGTACAAACCCATCATTGCCAAGTTGTTTGTGATGTTTTTCTTGTCATTTCAACATACATCCCCTCTCAGTGACTTTCCCTCTTCTGTTCTTACCACTGCTGACTTGCACCCTTTCTCCTTTTTCCCTGTCCAGCTACAGCGGTATCAAAGACCTAGGTTTTCATTTTATTGATTCTCTCTTACTTTTCTGTTTTCAATGTCAGCACTCATTTTTAATATTTCTTTCCTTTTTACTGCTTTGGGTTTAAATTGCTTTCCTCTGTCCACCGTCCTTGTGTGGAGGGGGCCTCTGTGTTTGGTAATATTAGAAAACAGTCCACAGTGTCACATGTTCCCACGTGGCTAATATCTAACACATTTGAGGACTGAATGAGTTAAACTTCCCAGACTAGTGCTCAGCTCAAAGAAGGAGCTGCACGGCTGTTTCTGTTCTGTTATTACTGGATTTCTAGCATTTTTGGATATTTGTGTTTTTATACCTTAAAAATGCAAATCGTGGCCAATCTTGCTTCTTCTCACCTCTTCAGCTCTAGAAGTGAGAACCCCAGATCTTGTGACAGCCATGACTTAATTGTTTGGTGTCTTTCTTTTTCATTCCATTACAGAATTTTCTAGCCAGTCCACAGTTTCACTTATCATATATTTCTGAGACTATTATTTACCTTTAAAATTATATATAACAAAAATACTACACAAATATAGCAAAAACATATGCATAAGCTTGAAGCTAAAGTTCTTTTTGGTGTGCTGTTTCATAAGGACTTTTCATCTGCAGGATGGTTGTGTCTTCACATAAAAACCATCGTGTAGCCAGGCATGGTGGCACAGACCTGCAACCCAGCACTCAGGAAACTGAGGCAGGAGGATAGCTGCAAGTTTGAGACCAGTTTGGGCTACAAAGTAAGTTCTAGGTCAGCCTGAGCTGCATAGTGAAACCTGTCTCAAAAATTTTGCAAAACTTTGAGTTTTTCACTTTATTTGATGTCATTCATAGGGAAAACAGCTCCTCGTCCTATGTTCCCCATTCACAATCTTTAAAATCTAAAACTCTAATCAGCATTACAGCAGAGTCTCAATGTGCTGCAGTATGCATTCTCGTCTTCACTATAGCCATTAAATTTTTAATTTCACCCTCGAATTTTAATCTCCCTTCAGTTTGTTCTATTTTGAATCAGCTTCTTTGAGTTCATTGCATTCTTTTCAGCTAAGTTGCTTTGCACTTTGCCTTCTATTTGTTATTAATTGAGCTCACATTTCTATGCATTTTCTAGTTCTTGATATTTCCAGCTCCTTATTTTCTGCAACAAAAGAATCCTTCTGAGGCAAGTTTTAAGTTTAAGTTTGTTGCATACATGAAATAATACAAACAAGTATAAAAGCAAAGCTCATTCTATTCTCACTCTCCATCTGAACAAGTTGGTGCATTTGTCTGCAGCAGGATATTTTTTCCCCAGTGGTGACTATACTATGCTAGACTTAGGAAGTCTGGAAACTCACTGATCCCAGCAAGTAATGCCTTGTGTTTTAATCTCTTCTTGAACTTGGGCAAATGTCTGTGATTATCCCAATTCACAGAGTGAGGTAGAAGAGCTGCACCTTGACTTCCAGGTTGCATCTTAGGTGATGTGGTTTTCACACAGCACTCTCCAGGCTCCCTCCACCTTTGGAGCAGAGCCACATAGAAAACTACAGAGGCTCCAGCCAGTACCCACCCATGACATTTAAGGATGGATCAAATGAGATTTCCTGTGATCCTACCCTCCCCCTTCCCACCTCTAGCTGGTGACATGGCCAGTAACAATCAGAGCTGAGTTGTCCAGTGGAGCCAAAGACACCCTTAACAAGACAAGCTATGAAAATGGGGAGTGAGATTCCACCATAAAAACTCCACAAGGCAGGAGTGCAGTTTTCTAGTCAGCTGCATGACAGCCATGGGACTTGCATCTCAGCGCATCCCCAAGCACCCTGGTCACTGGACAGTTTGTTTCTCACTTGTCTCTGTGTTCATGCAATCCACAGCAGCATGCACACGTGTGTGTTCCTATGAAGGTGGCTTCCTGCCATTGTCTATTTTAGAAAAATAGAGTCCTGCTTTACACATGACATTTAGTTTTGTTTTCATTGATGGGACACAGTACACCTTCAGTATACCATTTCATATTCTTACCATGAATGCCACAGAGACAGAGAGCACCACTACTGAAGGCATGATGACCACAAATGGTTTGGAAGGAGAAACACCAGTCTGATATGTGTGCTTGTGGAGACTTCCAAAACAGCACAGACAAACCCATAACAAGAATGACAGAACTACGTTTGGTAGAATTCTTGACTGTGGGCCCCAAGAGATTATGAAACTCCTCACATGGGAAGCAAACAACAAGACTTAACTAGAATAAAGGGTCCAAATGGAACCACAAAGTTTTATGGCCCCATCACCACTGGCATTTATCGGAATGCACATGGCCTCATAATCAGGCTCATTACCTTAGATGAGACCATGGCCAAGTGCCCAAGGAAGGTACAACGATGTCTGTGAGCCTTTTTGCATTCTTTTGCTCTCCTTTGTGATGGGTTCTGGAACTCCATGTCTTTGTTGTAGCCAAGTTCTTGCCAGAAGCAGTGCGGGGCCCAGTTAACTGCAGGAGTAACACATGACTGCGTGTCCTGACATCCACTGGCTGACTTGCGTGTTTTGGGAGGAACAAAATCAAGTTGAAAACGTTAGTGTCTTACCAGAACCTAGACATTCTTCTATCCCAATCTCTTTCAAAAGCATCCTAAAAAATAAGATCTCTCATAATCAAACAAAAACATCACATATAATTTTGTAGTCATATGTTCTAGAAGAGTTAAAATTTATTGTTTTTGAGCAAAGATGGGACAAAGATAATATCACAGAGGGAAAATCCTCACTATTTCTACTTTCTCTTTTTTACTGAACTAAATTCTTCACTGCAGTACAGCCATATTCATTCTCTTGTCCCTCATCAGAATAGATGGCCCTTGAGGTGTCCCAAAACTTGCTTTTTTATTGTGTTTTCCAGTACTGAGAACCCTAACACATCCAGTAAGTATCGCTCAAATAAGTAACTATGGGAATGAGGAAAATGATACCTGTGTCAAATGAAGCAATGACTCTGGTACCACTGACATGGCTGCTAATTCTTTGTAGAAGGTCATGGAGCACGTGACAGCGATATAATCCCCCTCCAATTTATGACTGAGACGAAAGACTGAATTAATGGACAAACTTCTGCTTTTCATTTGTTAAAGACGCTCAAATGGCATCAAAGACACATTTTTTATATTTTGAAAAGTTCAACTACTGTACATTAATATCTTAAAAGCCAGGAAGAGATCTTTTGCCAGGCAAAATATCAAGATGAAGAAGCACCACATTGCTCAGTGCCTGGATGGAGAATTACGTAATGCTCTGCCCTAACGGACACCCACCGCTGCCTTGGCTAAAAAAGACACCGCGTATCATGCAGGACACCTTTGCATTCTGTATATGCTGCGTGTGGACCAGGACTGTGCTCCAAATCCACACGGCAGGGCTTTTGGTCCTGAATAAATAGTTAATTTTGTCAAGCTGAGTCTTTCAACCACCACTGTAAGAAGACAATTTAGTAAGGAAGTGCAGTACTCCAGGGGACATTTTCAAGGGTTTGATTGAAATTCTAATCAATTAAAAGAAAAGCAGGAGAAAAACAAATCCTGAACAGACAAGGGCCCTTCCTGACTCGATGTACCTGCAGGATTTCTTTGTGTGTAGGTGAGGCAGACGTTGATTCAAAGCTGAGGTCACAGTGGGCCAGCTTCACCAGGAAAACCTGTCTGGAAGACAGACCTCGGAGGTGTGATTATAAAATAAGGTGAATGCTTAAATTTAAAGCAAATTGCAGTAGGGACACATTGCCGTTAACCCTCCTCAAAATACTCCCACTCTGTTCACGCACACTTCTCCCTTCAATCTTGCCACTTTCTGCCGCAGTTTTGGAAGTCCTCTTTCCCAGGTGTGTTTAGTTGAATTATCTTGTTTGCCTCAGTGTTCTAAATTGATTAGAAGGGTGTACTGGCCATGGTCATTTTGATTTGAGGGAAGAGCCAAAAGTCCCTGGGACCAGATCTGCTGGGTAAGGACCCACTGTCATGTTGTTATGAGGCTGCCTCTTTGTTGAAAAGTACTGGACACCAGCATCCCAGAATTTTTCGTTATGACCCATAAGGACCCTCACAGAAGAGGAGTTCCTGAGCTACTTTGGCAAGTGGTGAAAACGGTGAGGTAAGTGTGTTTGAAGCAAGGCAGATTAACAGCAATGGGTCTTTTAAATGTAATAAATTTTTAAAAATTGGAACATTCACCATATCTTTCAATTACCTCCTCTATATGAACTTCTCTGGGAGATCCACTGAAAGCCTTGTTGGATAAACCAAAGGCCTTGTCATTTTTCTAGATGTGTATATCTCACAGATAACATTTTATTTGAAGTAAGTGTTGCATTAAAGGAACTGGCACCTCCAAAGATAAAGTAATGGTGTTGAGAACACAGGGAGAGAGGTGACTCCGCTGAAACTCCTGGGATGTAGAAAAGCCAGTTTTTCCTTGAATTCCTTTTCTGGCCAGGAAACTCATAACATTCATAATTTGTTAAAGTGTGCCTGTAGGACTTCATTTGTTGTCATCGAAAAGAATCTCTGAAATTGTGTGGACGATACAGTGCCCTCAGTACTTGCAAAAGCTCTCCCTCAAAGACAGGTTCTGATCTAAACATCCACAATATTCTCATTTATTTGAAATTAACTTTATGCAAAATAAATTGTATTTGTTGTTTGCACAATTTGGATTTATGTGCTTTGTTGGGAAAGATACCATCACTTTTCTTCATGAAAAGGTAAGATTTAGTGTGTGTAATTGTTGTCTCACTTAATTCAAAGCAATACTATGCAAGTAAGTTAAGAACACAAAAATTCTCTATTTTTTTCCTTTGGTTTTAAACCTTGCATCTTTAGTATGCTGGTATAGTTTATTGCAAAATCTGAGCTTAGATTTTTTCAGAACCTTGTTTTATTGTTTTTACAAAAAGAGATAAGTTTAATACCGCTCTTCAGATATTCAGACAAAGTACCTGATCCAGGAGACCTTCCTGTTGTGTTTAGGGATAACCCTGAAGCCAGGCACTGTCTACGCCGGGCACTGCGAGCCCGACCCAGGGACCAGCCTCAGTCTCATTGTCTGAGTTGCTGCATGGACAGTGAACCTTGGGCTGTGGTTAGGGAATGGGGTGGGCTCACTATGAAACTCCTGCTGTGAGCACCACTTGTCCAAGGACAGAGAGACCTGTGCCTTCAACTCTCATAACGAGCAGGCGGCCCCGAACATCTGCGGGAATATGGGCAGACACGAGCTCATTTTCCTGAGTGCCTGACAGGACAGGAGAAAGGCTCGTGGCCAGGCCTCTGCGCTTGCACACTGGGCCCTAACAGTGTTTGCCCGTGCACTTCGCCCTGCTGCTCTGCAGAGCCCAGCACTGCTCCTGAGACCCAGGAAGAAACCGTGCTCAATGCACCTATGTTGAGAACAGGAGGCGTCCTGGTGGTTAAAACGTACAAAAGAGCGTGGAGCAGAGAATACGTGTTTGCCGTGGCTGGTGGAGAGGGCAGACATGGCTAGGAAGGAGCAAAAACTGGAGCTATTCATCACAAAGGAATGAGTCACTCCAAGACTGCACTCGGTAGGGAAAACAAAAATTACACATTTAGGTCAGTCTGGCGGGACCTGGGAGCTCAGTTTGGGCTCTATATTTCTGCCTCTGACCACGCATCATGCTCCATTCATCTGCCCTGGGCGGTGTTTTGTGAAGCCCTTCCACGCCGCTGCTGGGACCCTGTGCTCTGAGAAGACACACGCTGCAGTCACACCTCCACGGGGCCGGTGAGACCTTGCGATGATGCACAGGAAAGAGATACAGGGAGACCCGGAAAATGACAGTGACTGGAAAGAGGGTTCAGAGCCAGTCCCTGGGCTGGGTGCAATTTTCCTCAGTCAAAGGAATTTTACCTAAGAAAGGACTGCTTGATGGACGCCTCGCTGGAATCCCTGGGAAGAGAATAACAAATGCGAGGATGGCAAAAGCACTGACCACTGCACACTGCCCCGTGACTTAATTTTCCCAACTCTGACCGCAAAGTGGAGTGCTTCTATTAGAAAGTGCCTAGAAGTCTTGGCTTTCACCACACGGAGTGGGAGGCTGGACGCTGGAGGGCAAACCTGTGCCCTGGCTCTGAAGACAGATTCTGCACTCCAGTTTTCCAGAAATCAGTGTCCCGTGGAGGTGGGGCCGCTGATGAGAGAGCTGCAGGGTCCTGACCTTCAGGTGTGGCCCCACAGGAAGCTGAGCAGACACGGGGCACGCCTTCACGTGACAGGTCAGCACCAGCATGAGGGAAACACGTGGGTTCTCTCTTGAGAGAAAGACACGTTTTCACTGCAAATGCAGGAGCCGCTAGACTCCTGCTGGTCAGTCCAGACTTCCAGATGCCTGTGGGGTCACTGCCTCTCCTGACACAGGCTTGGGGGACAGGCCTCCCCTTGTTATGGAGACTGAGATTTCCAGGCAGAGAGATGGAGCTTCGTGACATGCATGGTGAAGGCAATGTCCCCACCATGGGCTGGAGGGCGTGCACCCCACAGGGACTAGAAAGTCTCCGAGGGCACGTTCCAGCATCCACGTCAGGTCCGCAACTTGTCTCAAGGCTGTGAGCATTCCTCGAAAACTTGAAACACTGAGTAAAGTTCAAATAAATGTCGAATTTCTGCCTTATTTCAATGTAGCCCCAAGACACTTTTTATAGCCATTGCTCTAACATGTCCAAGCTTAGCTCTATTTTTTTTGTGTTGATTTCCACATTTTTATGGTGCTTTAGTTTTCTGTGTGGTTATCATGCTCATATTATACCTTCCATTATTCTCGGTTGTGATCATTTGAAACAAACTTAATCAATGTGGAAGAGATAACTATCAAATATCTTACGTGTTATAACGTAACATCCCAGTAAACTGCCAGTGCACAAAGATAAAATGATAATGGATAGTAACAGTAGGGAAATGTGTTAGGCTTTGTTTCATGCCTGTGGTCCCAGGTACTTAGGAGGCTGAGGCGGGAGGATCACTTGAGTTCGTGTGTTGGAGACTAACCTCAACAGCATAGCAAGAATCCATCTTAAAAACAAACAAAAAACCCCAATAAACCAGAACCAAGGAAAGTGTGGTGTCCACTATAGGATAGTAAATGCAAGAATCTGGATTTTATTTTATTTCACAGTCAAGGAAGTAGCGATTGGAGACACACTTCCGTGCTTTGCTCGAGGTGCCGTAAGCAAACCCGGCAAGCAGCGACTAAAATCAAACCTCCTGCCTGGAGAGATTGGGCTCCTTTTAATGCTTTTCCACGTCTTCACCGAGAACTCCCCGTGTTGTCAGATCCCTGGAAACACTACGTGACGCGGTCAGCCCTGGTGGACTGAAGCATCCGCGCGGAGGGTCCTGGGTTCGCTTCGTTCATCACGGCAAACGCACACAGACAGCAAACGTCCCGCCAGCTCTCGGCCCTGAGTTACTGGGCTGTGCTCATGCGCGCACGGGGAGTGTTAATTCCACGACGCAGGGGTGGTGAGGAGTCACAATCATCCGGGGCGGGACGCCAGTTGCTGGGCAGCAGGCCCAGTGTCACTGCGCGCGATTGATTACTCCCGCGTCACGTGGTTAGACTCTGTTCAGGCTACCGTGCTACACCTGCGCGCTTCTTTGCTGCCCTGGCTTCCTCTGTGACGGGGCCTTTCCGGGGGCTTTAACTGCACCTGTGTGCCGAGAGCCCCAACTTCTGCCGAGCAAAACCCTCCCTCCCCCTTCTCTCCGTCCCCTTGGACGCCGCAGGCCTTGTCTGGATGCCTGACAGATGTTTGCACAACGGTGCATCCAGCACTGGACTTGCGCACCCAGCCCGCTCCCCCAGGCCCACTGCCCTCCCTGCCCCATCGTGCGGTCTCCCGAGGTGGCCGGACCCAAAGGCTGGGAGCTGTGCGGCTCCGGCTCTCTGGAGTCCTACTTGCGCGGTGAGGAAGCCTGGCTGCTCCTCCTCCCACCTCGTTGGCGCCCCCAGAGCCGACCCTAACCCTCCCCTGGCCCCCAGGTCTGGGCCACGCTCAGCTCACCCAGACCCTGGGCTCTCCTAGGCGTCTCCTGCCTCTGCAAGAGACACCCAGCAGCTGAGGACCGGCCCGACTGGGCGGACCCGGAGTCCTCCCTGGTCCTCGGTGGCACGCAGAGTGACGCCGCCTCGGCTTCCCTGGCCCGGCCCCTGCTCCTTCGGCCGCAGCTCCACTAGCCCTGGTGGAACCCCGACTCCCAACAAGCCCCCTGGACCCCGAGGCCGCCCTGCTCAGAGGCTGTCTCCTCCCCAACACCCCTCTGGCTGCCTCCCCTCCGGGCTCTGGTCCTGACCCGGTGCCCCTGTGCTTGGGCACCTGCAGACTCACCATCACCTTGCTTGTTGCTCAGGTTTTCTCTCCACCTGCCCACAGATGGAAGGCATTGTTTACTTTTTAAAATACCAGCTGATTTGTACACGGGCCTGGCCGGGTGCAATGACCCCAGCCTCACACACCCATTAATCGCAGTGCCTTCCACCACGTCCTCGGGGACCTCCCAGCCTGCACCCTCAGGACAATGCAAGGAGTGAGGTGCCTCTGAGGAAAGGACAGCTCGGGGCTGCCTCTTTCTTTGGGGACAGTGATTCATTTTATTAGTAAAAAACTAATACTGCTTAGATTGAGCTACTAAAACCAGCAACTTTTATTCATTCCCAGAGCCAGGCGTGAAAGGAGCACACCCCAACGGTACAGTGACTTACACGTCACCTGTGTGAACAAAGGGGAGTGTGCACAGTGTTCACACGACAGTCACAAGGTGCACAGCACAGGGAACTTAACCTCGGGAGCGTGGGAAGGCCTGGCCTCAGAGCGCAGGGGTCACGGGTGTGGACAGCGAGGCCCGGGAGTTGCGGGGGGACTTGCAGGGGGAGTGTGCCGGGAAGCCGGCGGACAGCTATGTGTCTTCTGTGACGCTGTTTAAATATCTATTTTTCATTTTGGAGTTTCCTCATCCCTTAGGTGCAGTATGAATTTAACAGCAACCTAGATTCTTCACAGACTTTTAGAGTATATGATAGATCAATAATTTGTTGGTTTGTTTATGAAATATGCCAACTTACTAGGACAGAGTCATTTTTAAGGGGAAGCCAAGATCAATATATATGTGCATAGATTTATGGGTGTTTTTGTTACCATCAGAATAAGTCTGTTTAAAGAACCCTAAACGGCAAGGCTGGCTGTTTTCAGTGTGATCTATTGGCTCCTGGGTTCCCCTTTAATTCCAGAGACTAAAAATATCAAGTCTGAGACTTTTATTCTGATAAACACTCCTTGAATGTAATTAATTTTAACAGCCAGATTTTAAAAGTGCAGGCAAATAACCACCCAGCTGCAGCCTAACAGCCTAATCTCTAGAATTCACTCCCTTCCCAGGGACTGTCAAATATTTGTACATACCAGTGCATTTCAGAGTTGCAGCCTTCTGAGGTTCTTTTTACTATACTTTTCCCTTCAGAGAGTTAAGGAGCCGTAACTGCTGTTTGTGAGCGTAGACGTCTCACCGTACGTCTTCTACCGTGTGACCCAGCATTTCTGCCTTGCTCTGTCTGGTAAGATCCCAGCCACCCACCCTGAGAACTGTGGTCGGAAAAAGACAGAGAACAAGATTAGATGTCTTCCCTCCACTCGCTTTAGAGACACTTTTATTAGGCTGACTTGCCAAGCACAGCCAGCTGGCCTGCATGAAGGTAGGTAGCCAGCCCACCCACCCACCACTGGTTGGCCTCAGATATCCAATAAGCAAAGGCATGGAATTAAAAGCACTTTCATAAACCTGCCACTGCCATGGGAGATTCTGAGATCTTGAGATCGGTTGTGGTAGGAGGGCAAGGCTCCTAGGTCCACTTAAGGGGCTTGTGGGAGCGATTGCCACCTCCGGTGCTTCCACACAGCTCACTGACACAGAAGAGATAGTGAACCTCGCACACTGCCCATCCTCAATGCCACGTAGCTTTCTGGATAAGACGGTAAACAAGGCTTCCTTGCGTTTTCAAAGCGTCAGTCGCTCATCGAAGGAGAGAGGGTTTTAATGCTTAAAAATCATCGTGACCTCAAGCTGTGAGTGTGCATTGCGTGGAATACAGAATCAGGGTGATTCCAGCCCTAATGGTGATTCAGTTCATTCTTCTTTTTTCTTTCCGTTCCTGATTCTTATTAATGAATGAAGGACTGATGCTCTATCTAGACCAGCCCCTTTGGCCCTCAGCAAGCAGATTTCCTCTTTTCCTGGAGATGTGAGAAGGAGGCTGCATCTGTCTCCTGTCCTGGCTTCGGTCTTCAGCCTTGACTCTGGCACCCAGGTGAGGGGTGAGAGCAGGACGATCTGTTCACACACTGGCACTCCTCCTCCCAAAGCAAATGAGGTAGAACAGGACCCTGCTCTTCCCAAATCTGTGAAGCTAAGGCATGGATGTGTGGATCGCCAATGAGTCGGTTCAACCCCATGTGTCTCTCGCATCCTCCAAATGCAGGTCCATCTTCCCCTTTCCTCCACAAGCCCAACACCTCCCACCTGCACTGCCACCTGAGCACCCAGGCCTACCTCACCTGCACTCCGTCTTCTGATTCTGCCCAAATCAAGAGCACCTCTAAGTCCCTTGGACCTCTAAGTGCTCTAGCCTTTGTGCATTGTCGGTCTGCCTGATTAGCACCCACCCCTACCTTCCCCAGGCCCCCACAACAAGAATGGGGCTAGAAACCAGCACAAGATGACAGTCCTGCCCTGTGCCATTCATTAGCTCATTAGGGGAGCATGGGTGGGGGTGAGTCCTGAAAACTACCTGCTGCAGGACCCTGTGGGGTTCGCTTCCCCAGCTCACAGTGCTGGTATGAAATCCCTGCCCTACCTTTCTCAACCCCTTCCAGAAGGGCAGCTCAAGGTCATTATCTACCCGCTATGAGCCTCAGATGCCTCACAGCTCATTTAGCGATGCTAATTAATCAACGTTGCCCAACTCCCAGGAACACTGAGGACACAGAACGCCACCAGGCCTGTGCTGGTGAAGGTCTGTGCTGCCGGCCTCTGCCTTTTGTGTGAAGGGTGTGATGCAGATGGTTGTGTGACGCCAAGCACAGGGCTGGCCAGGCAGTGGAAGGTTTTCTGGGGGAGCATTGGGCCACCTCTCCATAAGGTGGCGGACAGGTCACTGGAGGGAGAAGACACCAGCACAGAGATGGCACAGATCCCATCCACAGCCCCCCTGCTGGGCTCTCAAGTGCCACCATTCCCAACGAGGCAGATCCCGCTGTTCTTCATCTACCAGATGTGACCTCTCCTCTCCTCCTGGGCCATGCAGCGCCGGGAACCTGACTTCTGAGCCGTGCACACTGATGCTCGTACCACTCAGTGTTCTTTTCTCTATTTTGTACTACTGTAGAAAAGAGTGGAGCATCTTAGTAGGTGGTGGATGAAAGAACATGAGTGTGTGCCACACAGCAGACCCTGCCATCCACCCTCCCACAAATACCGCTGAGGTTCTAGGGTGTGACGGGGAGCAAAGATCCCAGTGCCTGCTGAAGTGCTTGAGCCTGCATGGGTGTGGAGGCTTAGAAGCCGAGCCCTGCAAGTACTCATGAGGCCAGACATGGCATTCCCTTCTCTGTTCTCATAATCAGAAGGCAGACCTATCACCCAATATGTCAGCTCCAAGAACACCCAAAGTCTACACCCCTCATGCACACCCCACTAAGGGTGCTGGCTTTAAAAAGAATACCCAATCCAAATTAACTCTGCCTGATTGCTTATTTAAAAGTCTGTATGGACGATTTGCATAGCATGTCTAGGAATGTGCCGCTGATGAATATAAGTAAATTCAGTAGATTTCTCTTTAATGTGTACATCACAGAACAACAGTCGATATGTTACTTCAGAGTTCTGTAAGTAAGCATTCCTGTTTCATTCCTAAACACTTTTAAAGAAATCACTGCTTTTAGCATGACTGCAGCCGATCTCTAGAACTGGGTTGGAGCACACAAACTCCTTGTGGTGAGGACCATGCAGTCGGGAGTGTCTGACTCCAGGCTGGGTGTGAGCCTGGGCTGCCACAAGGTGTAGAGTGCCGGACACAAAGGGGACTAAGTGGTAGGAGTCGACGGCCAGGGGTCTAATGAGTTTTGTAGGAATGGTAAGAAGCTCTCACTGGCCCTGCATTATCTTCATAACTACCACACCCCATGCAGATCACCTGTAAATTATGCAAAAGAATGTCTGTTACGGGGAGCTGACCCCTTACAGACCAGAGTTTAGACTTCCAAATTCTGAAAACCAACGTTTATTTGTTATTACCTTTTTATAAAAACATTGTCAAAAATCTAGTTGCAAATTTTTCATAATTCTCCTACTGCAAATGTTTAGTGTTCCCTTTAGAACCTACTGCAGGCTTCCATACCATGGAGGTAAGGCAGCTTCTTGTTCATACTAAAACAGGGACAGTAACAGCAAGAAGCAGGCAGGCTCAGCCCGGCACTCCTTCGGAAAGCATCTCCATGCTGTTGGTTCTTCAGCAAGAGGAGGTGGCTCTGAAGCTGGAAGCAAGTGACCCTGTGAGATGACATTAAAAAGGACTTTGTCAAAAACAGCGTGGTGGTGTGGGGAGGTTGCATGACGTGTGGGTAAAAGCCTCACCTTGAGAAGAGACACACTTTGCTCACAATGTGTACTTTTATTTTAGAGCACATTTTTCAATAGAGAAGAATTGTTAAGATAGCCCAGGAGTTGCTATTACCCGATCCCACATCCTTGACATTTTCACCTGGAAACAGCAAGATGGTTTGTCAAGACTGATAAAGTAAAACTGGTGTGTCCTCACTACCCAGCGTCCTATTCCTTTCCCATGATCCCACTCAAGATACCACCTGCATTCAGTTTGTGCAGCTCGGGCTTCATTTGGGTGTGACGGTCTGGGGCTTTCCTTGACTTTGATGACCTTGACAGTTTTGAGAAACACCAGGCAAGCGTTCATAAAGTGTCCTTCAGTTGTGGCTTGTCTGATGCTTTGCACAGTTAGGGTTATATGTGTTCAGGAAGAAGATCACAGAGGTAAGGTGCTATTTTCCCCATGCCATTTGAAGACACTGCAGGGGATTCCATAGTGATACCCCAGATCACCTCCGACTTCTAGTCCCGCAGGCCTGTGAATGAGACCTAATTCGGAAATGGGCTCTCTGCAAGTGGAATGCACTCAGAATCTTCTCTGCACTCAGAATCTTCAAAGGAGACCATCTTGGATTTAGGCTGAGTCCAAATCCAACGGCTGTGTCTTTGCAGGAGAAAGGAGATCAAGACACAGTTCAGGGAAAGGCCTCGGAAAGGCGGAGCAGGCACTAGAGGGTGACAGCCCCAAGCCCAGGACACCAAGAGCCACCCGGCTGGGTAGTGATGAAAGAGCGGGCCCTGGCTTCATCATGGGGAGCCTGGTTCTGGGCATGTGTTGGTTTTGGGCTTCTGCTCTCCAGACTCTGAAGAGTAACTTTCTCTTCTTGACTTCTGGCAGCAGCACAGGACAGGCATCTGCTGTGCACACTGCATCCCTGCTGAGCTCCACTGTGGGCTGGGGCTGAGGTGGGGCCAGGATGTTCCCCAGGTATGTGAGGGTGACATCCTACCAGGTGACATCACAGCTGCTCCTCCACCGAGAGAGCAGAGTCCGTGCCTGGACGGAGAGCTGTGCTCATGCCCAGATGTGCAGGTCAGACACAGACGGGTCTTGGAATCCGGCGTCCACCTGCATGGCACGCCTGCCTCCTCTCTGTTCATTTACCTAAGAAATCATTTTCAAGGTGTGATCAAATTACACAGTGACTATGTAAATCTTTAAATGACATAAAAGACACACTGTCATGAATCCCCCATAAACTCCTCCCCATCACATTGAACATACTTATCCCATCCTTCTTGCCACTTTCTGAAGCAGTTCTGGAGTCCTATTTTGTGGGTGTTTTTAAGAAGTATTATCAAAAATTTGGTGAATGCTGCTGCCGCATCCCATCCAATGGAAAGGCAGCTCACAAACACATGACCCTGTGTCTTTGTCCACCTTACTGGCTGGATCTGGCACCATGAGACTTCTGGCTTCTCCCCAAAGTCAAAATAAGCACTAAAGGGAAATGTTTTGAGTCAACACAAAGCATCAGGATCAGGCAACTAGAGACACTCATGAAAGAGGACTCACAGAAGTGCTTCAGAAATCAATTAAAAAGGTTGGGATAAGTGTGTTTGAAGTGGAGAAGTTTATTTTGAGGGGCTAATGGCATTGTGCCTTTCACTGTAATAAAATTTAATTTTTTAAACATTCACTATATTTTTTGATCATGTCTCCCATGTATATCAGCAGGGATTCATGGATGTTTGATTTACGCTTGGCTTTATAATTCAAAACTGTGGTATTTCTTTTGTTGGAAAATTTTTCCAGATTTGGCTTTTGGGAGCTTTGTGAACTGGGTTCTATGGGTGTGTGACACAGCCCAGCTTTGCACTGCTTTGGGCCTGTTCAGTGTTTGTGTTTTTGAATGTTTTAACTTCCAATTGCAGACTTGGCTCCCGGCTGCTCTTGTGTACTCCTGCTCAGGGCAGGAGTCAGCCACTGCTCCAGGACCCCTGCTTGCATTTACTTCTGGGTGGGATCAGGAACGGAGATGAAGGTGTGGGTGGGCTCGCCGTCACCAGGTCAGATTTGCTTTTTGATTTGTTATTCAGTACGTGTTTGTTCTCAAGTATGTTATTTAACCTCTTTTAGCTTCACTTCATTTATTTTTCAAAATGAGGTGTTTACAACAAAAATAACTGTTAACCAATCTTGATTTAACAAACCAGCAAAATTAGCCCTTAATCTCCATCCCTGTTTAAAATACTCTGGTGAGCAACCACATAACGAAAGATTTGATTAAGTCAACCCTTTAAAAAATGCTATGAAATGAGGAATTTAAGCAATGCACAGAGAAAACAAAATATAAAACCTGGAAGGATTTAATCAGTTCAAATTATTCCATGAGGTGAAAGAGTTATCAAAGCCACTTACACAGAAATCATAGACTGGCCTGAAATGTGCACTTTTTAAGAAATTTGAAATTCAGGTAACAGACCCATATTCCATAAACGATTTCTATCTTTTTCAAAAGATTGATCAGTAAATGGAAACAGAAGTCTCATTGTTTAGAAATAGTTTCCCAAGGGTCATACTGAAAGCATTTGGGCTGGTAGGTGGAGTCCCACCACTCTTCAGAGTGGGTCTTCTCTAGTTTGGTGCGTGAGTACTTTTGCAGAGAGGGGCAGGGGCCTTCTGTTCTAGAAAGCACAACCTGGCTTTCCTGTGTGCTCTCAGGACTTCAGGAAAACCATGGTCTCTAGCACACAGAGAGTTTATTTTTACCTCCAAGGAAGATCTTTGTTAAAATACCCACATCTCTGTTGATGTTCAGTACCTGCCTCTGCGTATTCCTCCATGTGCAACCTGTCCTTCTAGGGGTCCTCAAGGGCAGCCCTTGAGCCCTTAACGGCGCTTGTGAAATACACAAGAGCAGCCTGGAGACACATTTGGGAAGTTCTGGGTACCCATGGGCCAGGGCAGATGGAGAACTAGCTGGGACTGAGGAATCTGAGCCAGCGCCTGGTCACCCACGGGCCTGGGATACCGCTGCATTCTCCAACCCTGGAGTGCAGTGACCGGCTACACCCACACCGGGCTCTGGAGACAGTTCCATGCCTTAGCTGACTCTGGAGTAGCCAGGGGTCAACTAGCCTTAGGGGCTTTGCTACTACCAATCAGTGTGTGGGGCTGCTGCAAGGACGGCTGTTTTCCCAGCTTAGACTGGTGAAGTCCACACCGCCGGAGTCGCTCCTTGTCACTAGACTGGGTCCCAGAAGCGCAGCAGCGGCCCTTTGTGGCCAAGGGTAGGATTTGGGGGAGGCTTTACCGTACCTGTGCCCCTGTTCTCCTCCTCCCCAGTTCTCCCATCTGCATGAAGGGACTGAAAGGCCAATGACAACTGAAAACTTCATTGAACTGCAGTTCTAGCCCCTGCATTTCTGTAGCGATCCATATGCAAAAGCAACCGAGGGCTCGGAACACAGAGAGGCTGGGCCTTTCAGATGCGCAGATGCGGTGGGACCACGGGGCCTAAGGAAGCCTCCTGCAGGCAGCACCTGCCCACAGCCTCTGCTCCCTCCCCGCGCAGGAGATAAGGTCTTCCCACTTCACAGGATAAAGCCTGGCACAACGAGGTCTGCACCTGCCCCGTGGCTCACCCCAGCTGCTGGGTTCAGAACCACAGGCCGAGCTTGGCGGTCAACAGGGCAGCAGCGGTCAGCAGGGCAGGCACGAGGTGAGTGGGAAATGACAGGGACAATCTGGGGACCATGGCAGGGTGGGACAGTGTGGCTCCAGGGGAGCTCTGTTGCCCAACAAGCACAAGGACCTCCTCAGCCAAGGGCGGGGCTGCCCTTGCGGACCCCTAGAAGGACAGGGTGCACGTGGAGGAATACGCAGAGGCAGGTACTGAGCATCAACAGAGTGTGGGTATTTGAACAAAGGTCTTCCTTGGAGGTAAAAATAAACTCTCTGTGTGCTCGAGACCGTGGTCTTCCTGAAGTCTTGAGAGCACACAGGCAAGGCCTGCTCACTGAACTTCCACTTGTTGCACCCTAAGGACCTCAAAAGATTATGATGTGGATGTGGCCTGAGCATGCACAGATGAATGCGTACTAGAGTGTGTCAAAAGCAGGTGAACCGTGTGCTAGACACCGATATACTACGAGCTGAGTGTGTTAAACAAGAGACACTTACTGCTTTCTTGTTCTGGAAGTCAGATGGAAGTCACAGGCAGAGTGGGAAGCCTCCCTCCCTGCATCTGTGGCCCCAGGGTCTTACTATGTTGTCCAGGCTGGGCTTGAACTTTGGATCCTCCTACTTCAGCTTCACAGAATGCCCTGATCACAGATGTGTGCCACCTGGCTGGGCTTTGATTATCTTATTAAAGAGCTCACTTCCAAATAAAGTTCTATTCTGCTCTGACTTGAGCATATGGATTTGAGGAACATAGTCCAACCCATGGCAGTCAGAATGGTTAAATGTTATACTGAATATGAACTACAACAATAACATAGTATTTTTATATAAAACATGAAAGTTGTTTGCAAAGCAGCTTTGGGTGAGTAGTTCAGATGTTGGTTATACTATTTGAAATGCTAGTTCCTTCTTACTGACTGTTATAAAATCATCTGTAACCGTGTTGCTTTAATGAAAGAATAACAGCACTGACATTTGTCATTGTCCCTCAGAATCTGCCTACAGCACTTCAGGATTGTCTGGTGCGGTCTTTTCAATAACAAGGACTGAATGTATGTCTGATATGACATTGTCAGTGTACACAAAAATAAAGTCATCTCTAAATGTGTGTTGCATAGCTGGAGGTTGAAGAAATGAGGTTTATTCTGTGTCAAAGCATTTTTGCATAGTCCTTCACTATAACATTCTGGATTAAATCATGTTTATTTTGGGTAATTTAAAATCATTTTTATTTAAATACCCATTATTGCAAAAGGTATTTTACAGTCCAGAAGAACAAAGGAGGTCTGTAAAAATAAACTTTTAAAATGAATACTTTTCCCCCAAAGAGAAGCTACAGTACCTCCACCAATGGGTGTCATTCACAGCAACTGTCCACAAATTGCTCTGGGATGCCCGCCGGTCCCTGAGGTCCCTCTGGGTGACCTGCAGGCTAATCTCATGTAGTATTGATGCTTATAATATGAAAATGTCTATATTTTAGTTTCCAGAATGGATGGTTTATGAATAATGTATAACATTTAATAAAACCAGACATTGCCTCATTAACGTCTCATCAAAAGTAGGATGGATCTTTTTCTTACATCTGGCATTTTTGGGTCATGTATTGGATAAGATTGGGTAGATAGATGTGTACTCTTTTCCCTATTAAATACATCTGCAATCCAGTGAAACTGAGATTTAATTTTTAGAAGGTTTTAATCACTAGTCAGATTGAGCTCAAAATAAAAATCTCATGCATTTACTTGCCTTTTACCCTTACTTTGTAGAGAACACTTCTGTTTGCTTGGAAATTTTACAAGGGAAGTAAGGTCTAAAGGTAGGAAATGACTTACAAAGAGCATACAGTAAATTAGCATGAGGATTACAGAGCTGCTGTTTAACACACATTTCTGAAACTGAGCTGTTTGATGCTACTTTAGTGTTGGGACAGGAATCAGGTGGTAAGAGAAAACACTCTTTGCTGCAGAATATTGAGGTACCAGTCAATCCTGTGACCTTAAACCCCCCAAAGTGATAATCTGCTCTGCAGCTTAGCCTGAGCATTATTTCTATTCTCAACAGTTATCAGTGCTCCAGTGAATTCTGCGCTCCTCTAAATGATGGTGGCAAACAATCGGTCCTGTCTAGCCTTGGCATCTTATTCCTGCAGAATTCACATCAATCTTAAAACTTCTCCACTGACTTCTACAACCATGACTGCTTGGTTTCTTCCAGAGCAGACATACCTGTCTTTTAGCCCTAAGTGTGCCTTGCATTTCCCATGGACAGTTGAACATTTTTAGTCATTTTCCTCTGTACTTCTCTTTCTAGACCTGTGGGGCTGAGGCTAGGCAGGAGGCCAAGGGTGGCACTGAGCAAAGCCTGGGGAGGCTGCCTGAATACCTGAAGGCACCATTTCTCCTCCAGTGGGGCCACAGGCCACCTCGCACAAGTGCCTGGCTATGAGGCAGTCTCTGACGTCTGGTCTGTCTCAGCGGTGAGTCACAGGGGGCTGGAGGAGCCCTGGAGGATCTGGTAGTCTTGCTTCACTTCAGTCTTGCCTGAGATAATCTGCTGGAGTCAGCTGAGTTAGCTAAGAAAACACAAGTTCCTCTGTGTTTCCACAGTGCCGCTGGATCAAACATGACCTCCTAAACAGGGCCTTCAGGCCTTCTGTGATCTGAGCCTTTCAGCCTCAGCAAGGTCAGCCTTCTTCGCCCCCGCTCACACCGCCACTCCCCATGGGACACAGAGCGTCTTGGTCCTCACCGCCCCGCATCGTTGCCAAGATCACCTTCTCTGCTTGCACGGTGAGGCCAGTAAACGCTGCCTTTAACACTAGGGGAGAAACTCCCATCACTGGTGGCTTGAACCACTTCCAGGCTGGGTCCTGCAAGCATCCAGCAATTTCCCCAGTGCATGGAGGTTCCCTTGAGGCCAGAACATCCTCCATCCTGTGAATTCTTGTGCTGCATGGACAAATGCATAGGACATGTAGATGCTCTAGCTGATGAAATGTGAAATGAATAAAGGAGGCTGGACGGGTGACAGAAAGCAGGGCAGTCCCAGGAAAGGCAGCACAGATGGTGACAGGTCTTAATGCCCTGCCAGGGATGTCTCCATCTAGCAATGTCTGCTTCTTGCATGTTCTTCATGCTATAGGAAAATGGCACACCATGCAACCTCCCAGGAGCTACAGGAGGCCAGAAGGACATGATATCTTTTAATCGCTGAGCTTAGTGATATTTAAGTTTAAATTTACTTGATTTTAAGAATCAAGGCAGTGGCTTCATTCAATCTTTTCTTCAACAAATGACTCTGATAATGAGGTAGAGAAGAGAACAGCTTAGGAACTGGGGTGAGGAACGTGGAAGAAAGCGAGGGAAGTTCTATATTGGGTCCAGGAGTCCTGGCAAGCAGGGAGAGCTGATACGGTTGGTAGTGGGAAGCAAGGGCCAGTGTGAAGACCACGCAAAGGTGTTCGCACACTCACATAAGGTTCGTAATGAGGCCCTTCCTTCATGCCGTACATACCCCATTTTTCCAAGTGCGTTTGTTGTTTCACAGTGAACAGCATGAGGGACTGCAGTACACTTATGCCAGAGGACTTTGATTTCCTTAATTAAGCGCTACATACCAGAGCTATTTTTGAGTCTGTCCTAATTTGCTGATTCTCTCTTCTCCTTCTCCACTTCCTCTCCAGCCCTTTCTCTCCCATTGTTTTTTTTTTTTTTTTTGCTCCACCAAATTCTATTTGTGAATCAATTTGTCCCTAAGAATAGAGCAGGCTTTGCAAGACTGTTTTCAGTACGCAAAGAATGGAAAATACAAGCAAGTACATCAAAGGTGATCCAATTAGGGATTTTTTGAGGACAGGAATACTGATTCTTCATCTATTTGGGGGGGGGGGAATGGAAAGTAAAAATAAAAAGTTTTGTATCTTTTTTAAATAAAGAAAAGTGCAGATGCATTTGGAAAGTTACTTTTTGTCTGCTAACAGAGGGGTGCTTGGTAGAGGCATCTTCTGAGGAAGATATTTACAGCAGGCCTAATGCTGAAGACACTGACATGACTTGATCCTTAACCAAAACCACTGGGTGGAGCAAAGATGAACACCACCACACCAAGGAAACCCTCATGAGTGTTCTGGGGTGGGACAGGAGGATGAGAGATTTGGTCTTTCTCCCTGTCCCCTCTTCCCAGATGCCCAGTCACTGGGAGGAATCTCTAGCTAGAGAGCAAGGCACCCCCTGAGCCACCTTCCCTCTACCTGAGGACTTCCCCAGACCTCAGCCATTGTCTTCCAAACTCACCTGCCTTTTCATCCCCCTTAAATGTCTCACTGAAATGACCCACACCTCCTCTACCGGCAGCCTTCCGATGGGCCCACCTAGCTTCAGCATGTGTGGACGGACAAGGACATCCTGGGCCAAGGACTACCAGTTTGGGTTGAAAATTTCCTTCCTAATTTGTGCCTAGCCATTGGTGGGTTAGATGATTAGAAAAACATGCCATTAAACCCGAAAAGACACAAAGAGACCTTTGCTCATTGACTAAATCAAATCATCTATGAGTTGAAGCAGAACCAAACTAGAAACAGATTCTCTGGGTAACATGTGAAATGAATGAGTCAAGGATCTAAGATAAGTCAAGGCCATGGTGCTGTTACTGGCCCAACAGGATAAAATGAGGCTCCATCCTGCTTGCCTCTGAACTTGCATCTTTGCAGATAGCTGGGCAGAGTACTTCAGCACGTCAGTTTGCATGACGTATAGATAAGGTTCTCTAGTACCAGTCAGGGCCCAGCACAGTAAAATCCTTATGGATTCACTGTCCTTGCTGTCCCTTGAAGATGGTTGAGCCCTTGAAGTCTGGGATGATGAGCAAAGAAGGTTCAATATTTCAAGCAGGAAATGCAGAAGAGAAATTCTACAACTATCAGATGGTCCTAGAGAACATTTTACACATCAGCAACAGAGGGCACATGGCTAAGAGGGGTGATGCCTTCTTTCTTGCAGGGTCTGTGTACAGTGAGGGTGGTACTGTAAGGACATCTCTACTCTTTCTGGCTTCATTTATAATCCATTTTACACAAAACTAGACAAAGTAAAATGAAACACTCCCTGAGTAATGTTGTCAAAGAAACAATGCAAACAAAAATATCTATAAGGTGCTATAACTTTGTTAATATTTTCAGAGATTAAGGGTATAAAATAATTAAAACTAAAAGTACAATTTTGGGGCCATGGAGTTGTTTTATTTTCCTCTTTCAACTAGCAGCTTGGCCATGAGCTAAGGGGGATGTGTGATGAATATTTCCTTCCCTGGCTTATGAATGTCATCCCTCCTTAACTATTATTTAGTTTTATTTTGCCCTTTCCCTGGCAGCACCAGTGCCTCAGGTATCTATGGAAACACTATATTGCTACAGACCAGAGAGGGCTTCCTGGAGGTCAAAGTAGATGGGGAGAGAATGTGTGTGGGACAAGAAAGGCTCATTGGGTGATATCTGGAGGGCAGAAGTGAGATTAGCTTGGCATGCAAAGTTTATGTCCAGGAACATCAAGGAGGAAGCCATGTGGGGATTTGGGACCAGCTTTAGTGTCTGGTTGCTTGAAAAAGGAAGGATCCACTGTACAGCTGGCCTAGGAAGATAACTCTACTTACAGAGGCAGAGAAGAACCTGAAGATGAGGCCACTCATAGCCACCAGTTCTACTACCAAAATACTCATTGGCATGTTGGTGATGTGACTATACAGCTTGATAGTACCATTTTTTGTGTATGTGTGTGTGGTACTTGGGATGGAACCCATGACCTTGTGCTTGCCAGGTAGGCACTTATGCCACTGAGTTATATCCCTAGCCCTTGATGGTATCATCTTGGTTGGCTTGGGATCTACCCAGAGGATTGGTGGAACACACTTCTGGTGGAGTTTGGGTGGGTCATGGAGGAGTGACCTTGAGTACTTTATTGATCACTCCTCTTTTCTGCTCTTGTGCTGTTCTCTGGCTTTGTTTCCTGGCCCCCATGAAGTGAGCATCTTTGGTCTGCCACACCCTTCTGCCACACCCACCTGCCTCGGGCCAGGTGACCATTGACTGAATATCTTGAAATCGTGAGCCACTTCTTCCTTTAAGGTACAAGGGTCTGGTATTGTATCCCAGCAACAGGAAAGCTGACTATGGTGGGTAGCAACACAGACACTGTTTTCCATGTGACGAATTCTGTATTATGGGAACACTACTACATATCAGGCTATGATGACCTTAAAGATGCAAAATCAAAATGAGCATTAGGATAAAATTTAGTTGGTTATGACTTTTAAAACATAAACAATATTGTAATTTTACTGGCTTATCTCTGTATGCATAAAAATTAAGAAAAAGTGAGCTTTGCCTCTTTCATGTAGGTTTCTGTTCTGCCAGGATGCTACTCATCCTTCATGTGTGGCTTCATCTTTTGAAAACAAGGCCTCATCCCCAAAATCCCCCTTAGCAGATGTGTAGATATTAGAATGAGAATCATTTAGATGAAGTTTTGCAGAGAAAGGGGAGACTTGGTGATAAGAAGAAAACCAAAACTATGACTACTTTCTGGCTCTATAATTTGTACCTGGACTCTCCTACCCTGGTACAAAGGTGATTTTGTGAAAATTAAAATGATTGATGATAACCCTTAATCAAATTGTTATAGGATAGTAATACAAATAGCGTTCAGTATTCATTGCTGCATAAGAAATGCCAACTGCGTGCAAGAACTTGAAACACGATTAGTCACTTGGCATTTCAGTTTCTGCGTGTCCCGAATGGGGTGTTTCCCAGCAGGTCTGTCAGGCGTTAGGTGAGGAACAGTCACCTGCAGGATGACCTAGAGCTGAAGATCTAGGTCCACCTGGACCCTTTCAGACTTTGCTCCAGGCTGTGCACAGAAAGCCTTAAATCCTGGGCACAGGGGTCTCCAGAGTGCTCTCCTGGCAGGGCAAGTGGCTGCCTGCAAAGGGCCTGCGGAGACCTGGGCCACAGCCACAGTATCTGATATTATTTGACTCAGACTCTTCAGCCTTTTGTACTCCGCTGGGTACAGAAGTCTGCCCTCTTCATGGTGGATGAGAATACCAGCAGGGGAAAATGCCCAGGTCACCTCACAGGCTGGCACCACATTGGCTGGGCACTGTTCCTCCAGACATGTGCACCGAGAGAGACCCGAAGGACCCTCCCTTGCCAAGTAGCAGATATAGAATATTCAGTAGGACATTTCCAAGAGGTAAGTCAGGAGCTGCTGTTACAATAACTTCCCTCACTCCTTGCATTTTCTCTTAAACCCACTAACGCCTGCTCCTCTCACAGCTGGCTTTTCATTTGTCTATTTGTTTAGATAACTTTCTCTCAGAGGCCACTGATGTTGACCCAATCCTGGAATCCACAGGCTTCTGTCTTTCCACTGCCCAATTCTGATAACACTGAGGATGCAGACCAACCACGGTGTCTCAGTGAGCTTTTCTATTCTTGAGGGTCCACAGAGACTGTTGTTCACATGAAACCTGTGTCTTCAACTCTGACACAGAACTTCAGGTCCCCGATCCCACTGCTGTCCTCGAGTTCACAATGACCCCGCCCATGTCGGCATGCTCTACCTGTTGGCTCCTTCCCACAGCTCCTCTCTGCCAACATGGACACGGAGAAATGTGTGACTTTTAGACACATTTGCTTCTAGGCTTCCCCATAGAAGTTTGTTTTTCAGTTCACTTTAATTCAGAATCCACCTGAAATCTGTCTACTTTTCATTTCCACTGTTAAAAATGTGTTGCAAAGAGGGTTCCAAATTCCCTTGAGCTGGCAACCTAACTAGAGAGTCACTAAACTCTAGCTCATCCCCTGAAATACCACCAGAAATGCAGAATTTATAAAAACTTGTAATTAGTGGACACTACCTTTTGAAGTTTTTATTATTTCATATAATTTCTGTTTTATCATTTTCTTCCTGTATCTCTATTATAAGCCTCGCCAAATAAGTTTTTAAAAAATTCACGTACTATATTTTACAGGTCCTGTAGTTCCCTTTTGCTCTATTTCATAGTCTATGTCTCTGCTGAAGATTGTGACTTTCTTTTCATTTTGACCTTATTTTATTTTACATGAGAAAACGTAAAATAGGTGCATTTAAACGGTGTGCTGATTCCACCATTTGGGTCATCTTGGGTTTTTATACACTGGTTCCCCTTTTCTTTCTTTTCCTACCTGTACATCTAGTAATTTTTATTTCATCACAGACATTGTGAAAGATAAGCTGTAAAGATAAGGAGTTATTGCTACATATTCTTCTGTTATGTTGATTTTTGCAATGAGCAGATAATTAACTTGGCAGAACGCACGCTGGGCGCTCTTCCTGCGGAGGTGGGTGGTCACCGGTATTTCCACTGAGCTCTTCAGTTTCACTCAGCGGTTGGACTGAGGATTGTGTGTGTGCACCTCAGGAGTTAGGCGCAGGGTAGGTTTTACACAGTCCGCACTCCTTTTGTCCAGCAATGTCTGTCCTCGTTGTGCACCAGCCTTGGAAGCCGGTTTCTCAAGCCAGTGTACTTCAGCTTTCCATCTAAATCCTAGATTGTCCGCTGAGTGGCTCTGACTGGGGGATAGTGCTGGGGTGATAGCAAAGGCTCTTCACTCAGTGTCATTTTCGTTACCCCGTTAACTCCCCACCCTGATTCCTTTCTGATTGTGAGCACACTGCAGCCACTGCAGAGGCCGGGTTTGTGCAGTTTGCCAGTGTTGATCACTGCTGCGGGAGGGGTGTCTGAGCTCCTCTGCATTTCTGAAAGCGCGGCTCCCTTCACTCTGTGTGTCCTGTCAGAATCCCTGGGAAGGAAGTCACCAAGGGTGGTGTTGACACCACAATATGTATTTTATAGCACAAAGAGGTCATCAGTGATGGATGTCAGCAATGTGTTCCGTGCAAAAAACTTGGCAATTGGGTCATCCTCATATCCGGGTTTCTCCATTTTATTCTCAAGTCCCCCCGACCACTTTCCTCTTCAGATCAATTCTTTTTATTATGATCAGGGATTTATTGGCCTCTTTATTTGTTGCTACAGATAGTTGTTCTAGTTGCACACAAAAAATTGGAGAACATTTTGTTTCCAAGCTTCTGATCTATTGAAGAGCTTTTAAGAAATTGAACCTCATATAGCCTGGACCTTTCCAGAAAGCAGAAATCATCTCTTCATGGGGACTGTGGCCCTCTAAGGAAGGATGGACACGTGCCAAACATTCTAGGCCCCTTTGCTCCCTGCAGCCCTCGTAAAAGGTCTCAGGGGTCCGGACGCGCAGCTGCTCAAATGGGAGCTGTGGTTACCATCCCTAGGCCTGCAGCTGCAACCAGCCTGTAACTCTCAACCCAAGCAGTGCCTGCAGGGAGGGGGCGGCTGGTCATTCGCCATGAAAGAACCATGGCAACCTCTCCCTGTGACCACAGGACTTCCTGTGCGACTTCAGCCACTCATGCCCACGGGGAGAGCTGTGATTTCTCCTTTCCACACTCAGAAGGTTGCTGATGCCTGAAAATCCGAGCAAAAGCCTCTCAGGAATACGTCCCAGGATGTGGCAAAAGAGGCAGTTGTCATTACTTCTCCAGGTTACAAAAGCGGAGATATTCAAGGGTATTTTGTGTCAATAATTTTAATGAGTACAACGTACTTTTTATTCCAAATGCTCCTGATAGTTTAAATTACCTATTTATTCTCTGTACACAATACGGCCATGATATGTATTTTCCCAATGATCGCGTTGTCCACAGGAGGACTCTACCCCAGGACATCAGCTCCATCTCTTTGTGCCGCCTTCTCCACCTCAGAGGCTGAGGTGCCCACAGTTTCCCATTTCCCTGGCCCCCCGTGGGGGAGGACACTAAAGTTGTGTGCTCTACTTTTTTGCTTTTTCCCATGGCACTCAAAGAGTTAACCATCAGATGGCTTCCGAAAGTCAATTAAAAAGGGACGCTGTAGCTTAATCACAGGGCTTTTCCTATCTGTTTTCCCCAGCAGTTACTTTAAAACTCCTAACTTGAAATCACAGCCCGGTGCTGTCTTCAGAAGTTCACTCAATCAAAAGCCAAGTGCTGAGTAATCAAAGATCTTAAATAACTGGGAGTTCTAACCCTAACCGCAAGAGGATTAAAAATCCAGTAACCAGAACTCAGTTCTTCGATCCAGCCAGTGCCAGTGCATAATGAGAAATCCCCAAGCCCCAGATCACAGGCCTGTCCTTGCCCAGCACAGTACTAAGTGGAAACGCTCTCTAATTCCTTAAGAGATCCTATCTGCCTGATGAAAATAGATATTGGCTTCTGTGTAGCATGATTAGAAGAATGGAAGGGGATTAGCAAAGATGCAAGGAAGGGCTCAGCCTCACTCATTTACATGGAATTACTGCTGACAGGTGATGTGCGCCGGAGAGGGGACTCCTGGCAGAGCTGCACCTGAATTAAAGCAGTATTTATTTACCCAAGTTGGACAGGGATTAAGATCCATTTATTTCACCATATCCAATTTTTAAAATCTGTTAAGCACTTTGATGCTTACTTATTTTATTTTCTGTTGCAAATAGCCGAGCTGTTTGGAAAGATGTTTCTTTTCATTCAAAACAACCTGTCAACTGACGGAGCCCGGAACGGAAGTGGAGGAGCAGCACTCGCTCCCTGTGTGTTGGGGTGAATGAAGATCACTCCTCTTTACTCAGGGGTGCATCTCTGAAAGCCACGGAACACTTAGCACTATGCCATTGCTCGCTTATTGCTCTCCAGTGTGATGTATACACACAAATACATATACTACGTGTGTGCTGAGTGAATACCCATGAGTACAAATTTACACATATAGTGTAACATAAAATTATTATGTATGTAATACAGCATAGCAATATTTGATATTAGAACATCTTTGAGATGATTACCTATTTTGGAATATAATACCTTGAATAAGCTTATATCTTTTTACTATATAAGTATAAAATGTGTGTTTATATATTTAGCATCAAAATTTATAGTTAAATTTCCCAAGGATAATAAACTTGCAGAAAGATCACTGTAGAAAGTAAATTTTTATGCTACACTTTTTCTGCTCAAGTGTTTCCATGATTTACTCCCTCTGAAAACTATTTTTATTTTTTTAAAGATTTAAAAACTAACAAAATAACAGTGAAGACAAAATCAAAACAACACAAAAACCATACATGACCTCAAAACAAAATGATAAGAATTAACAGTGGTTGCTATGCTACATACTGTTATTTTCCACAAAGTTGCTCTGTCCATCAGATGTGAGAATGTAAGATTGATCAAACAACCAAAAACAGTAACAATTAATAAAAAAATATTGGAAATGATGCAGAGCTTCACCATACAAGATGGTAGGAGTTCAACAATGGTGCTTACACTGCATACTGTTGTTGAAAACTTTAAAAAGATACAAAACTGCATCAATTTTCACACTTAATAGTAAATGCAAACTTACTTTAAATAAATAAGGTTTCCTAGTTGAACTATTACTAACCTATTCGAAATTATTCTACAAGCAAAATGCTTAAACACATGCACTGTTTTTCAGCTTTGTCTCTGTAAAAAGAATATTGATTTTCTACACTGATTTTTGCCTCTAAATTCACTGTCTCTATGTAATGTAAAAATACCATCCCTAATGAAGCTTTGGATCTGGCTGAATCCGAAATGTTTGTTGCAAAAATGTGAAGCAAAGAATCTATGCCCTCAAATTAGGAAAAGTCAGCAAGCAAACACAGTCATAGCGAGGCAGCCAGGCTGGGACAAAGAAGTAACTTGGGCAGGTTTGTCCTGGAGTAGGGATTAACTGAACATCCGAATATCAGATATCAGAAAATATTTCAGGGAGAAATACCAATTTTAGACAGTGTCTATAAATTCAAAATTGTTTTATGATTAAATTTTTAAATGCAGAATGAAATGAGTCTGTATGAAATCTTTTAATAATTTTTGGGATATAACAAACGTCCAATAAACTGCACGTTCTGACAGCGTGCTCTGTGGTAAGTGTGACATGTACAGGCGTCCTCACAATGAAGACCATGAACATGCTTGTGTCACCCTCAGAGCTTTCTCAGATCCCTTTGTCACCTTACTGAGCAGCTTTTCCTTTCTGGCCTTCTCCCTTCCCCTGGCAACCAGAGGAGTTCAGATTCCTTCCCACTGCATAGACTTCACATTAATGGCGTCGTCTGCTAGGGACCCTCCTTCTGCCTGTTTTCATTCAGAGAAGTTCCTGGGAGCATCTTACACAGTGCTGAGTGCATCAACAGTTGGTTCATTTCCATTGCTGAGTAGTATTCCATTGTACAGTTGCTCAAACTATCTTTGTCCAAGTGGCTGTCAGTGGAATTTTCAGTTGTTTCCAGGTTGTGGCTCTTCTACGCAAGCATGCTCCGAATGTGAATGCACAGTCTCTTATGTGAATGTGCGCACTGACTACTTTTGTGTTAGAGGTGTGACTGGCTCATGTGGTAGCTGTCTACGAAACTGCATTCCAAGGTGGGTGCATGACTGAGAGTTTACATTTGCAACACTGTCTGTGAGCACATATACTCGGCAACATGTATGTATCCACAGACCTTCGTGTATTAGCCATGGTGAGAGGTGTGTCAGATGTTCGTGTGATTTTAATGGACTTGCCTTCAGTTTGATTTCAAAAATGGTTTCAATGTTTCCACTTCCCTTACTATTTTTCAGACCACTGGTTCTGAGTTGTCCATGTCCATGAGAGATATCCTTTGTGGTTTTCCATTATTATGCAGCTATTAAGCTGAAACTTTCCATTATTATGCAGTTATTATATTTTGGTTTATAACAAGGAGAACACTGGCTTTTGAGAATTAATTAAGAAGCACTTCATTTTCCTCATTTTTTGCAAGGCTATGCATAGAATTAGTATTATAACTGTTTTTAGGGAATACTGGTATGCATGCATGCATGTATCGAGTTGAGATTTTGCTCCATCAGAAAGTGTCTCCAGCAGAAAAGTACACACAAATTTCTGCAGGCCTACTTAGATCTCTGTTAATATTTTGAATTTTGTGTTCCACAAAGTGTTTTCATTTCATTGAAGTTGTCAAACTTAAAAAGTGTAAGATAGTTCATATCCTACTTTATCCTGTAAGGTATTTATACATATTCATTTTCCAGAGATGTTGATACCTACTGATATTAACCATACATGAAAATGCTGTCAATATCTGATGCATCTGTAGAAATGTGCTTCTTATTCTCAATATTCATGCTTTTTCTTCTTGTTTTTTATTTTCCTTTTATAGCTTTGGTGGGAACATTATCTGTTAAGTAATCTCAGAAAACTAGCTTAACTTCCAATGGCTTTTTGGACAATGAATTCTCTTACTTATCACTGTTCAGTCTGACCTTTCTTCTCTCTGTACTTTTTTTTTCCGGTGTGGGCTTAACATCCTCTTAGTTTCTTATTTCAAAAGTAGGAAAAGTTATCATTTTGAGAATAGCCTACATTTTCTCTTTTTAAATTCATTTTAATTTTTATAAAAGTATTTTTTTGGAAAATAGGTATGCATATTCATGAGATAAGGTGGGAGCTATGGGGAGGTACTGGGGAATAAATCCAGGAACTTCACACTCAGCTGCCTCCCCCAGCACTTCTGTGTTTTTATATTTTGGGAGAGGGTTTTGCTAAATCATTGACTTATGCAGACGGCGCTCCAACTCTTCATCACCTTAACTCAGCTTCCCAAAGTGTTGAGGTCACCAATGGGAGCCGCCATCCCTAGTTTTGATCTAGATATGCATTGCCTTGACCTATGCATCATCATACTGATTTGTCCATTTTGAAGTAACAGTATTAAAAATTCAGCAATTTTGAAATACATAACATCTGATTGTTAACTATGGTCAGTGTGTTGTGTAAGCAATCACCCAAACTCACTCTTCTCATTAAGCTGAAACTTTGAACCCTTTGACAAACCTCATTCCATCCCCAGCCCCCCTCCACCTCTAGTAACAACTTGTTTATCTTGTGTCAGTAGATGTGCTTACTTCAGATTCTACGTATCAGAGATCAGGAAGTGCTTGACTTTCTGAGCCTTGCCTATCTGATGCAGTATATTGTATTTGTAATGAATTTTATTTTGACAAAGGAGACAATAATGTGATAGGAAAGGACAATGGATATTCATATTTAGAAGAAGGAAGTCGGACCCTTATCTCGTATCATGTAAAAAAAATCAACTCAGAATGTTTTAAAGACTAAGATGTTACACTTCAGAACTATTTTTAAAATAGGGGAAAAGCTCACAGACATTGATCTGGGTGATGACTTCTTGGATAAGAGACCTAAACCACAAACAACAGCACAAACAAACCAATGGAATTGTACTGGACTGAATCCTTCTGAAGAGACAAGAAAGCTATTGGCAGAGAGAAAAGACTGACAGGATGGGAGAAGACACCAGCTCACCACACACTGCTGAGGGAGAGTTTGCGAGATGTAATCAGCTCAAACAAGTCAAGAGGGAAGAAACATCCCACCTAGTACTGGAGCAGATATTTCTCTCTTAAATAAAGACATATAAGCAATTAATAGTTATAAGAAAAAATGGTGAACATCTATAACCACCAGGAAAATAACAGTTATATTCTCAAAGTTACACCTCAGACCTGTTAAATTAGCCATTACCAAATCAAGCCTGAGAGTAACACTACTGAGGTTGATGGGGGGGAAGCTCCTCCTCCCCAGTACGGGTGCTCAGTGCTGTAAATTTACTCGTAGTACTGTTTTAGTGGCAGGTCATGAATTTTGAAATTTGTATTCAAATTTCGGTACAGTTTTAAGTACTTTTCCATTCTTAATTTGCTCTTTGACCCATCTCTTATTTGAAAGCACTCACAATGCATTATCTATTGTCCCAGTATTTGGAGATTGTCCAAAGATGCTGTCATTCTTCATTTCTAACTTCATCTCATTATAATTAGATAAAAGTATATATTTGAAAGTCTTGACATTTATTTAGATTTACTTTATAGAACAAAATATAGCCTATAATGGTGAATAACCTGTGCACCCCTGAAAATAATATGTATTCTGCGACTGTGAAGTGGAATATTCTGAAAATTTGAACTTACTCAGGTTAGCTGGTATGTATTTCAACTCCTGTATATTTACTGATTTTCTTCTGTTTCATCAATTATTGAGGAAGGGCAAAGAAGACTCTGCCTGTGATTACACGTTTGCCTGTTTCTTCTCGATGTTCTTTAAGTGGTTGTGCCACGTTCCACAGAGGGCAGGCTGTCTTGCGGGATAAAATGTGACAGGAGGAGCACGGATGGGGTTGAAACCCAGCAACTTGCACAGCAGGCTAAAGTATTACAGCGCTCATTGGAGAAAGAGAGACAGACCGCCTGAGACTGAGGCAGCGCAGTGCCTGGGTCCCTGGCTGGGGGATGATTTTGCAGCCCACATAGGCAGTTTATGGCTGCGTCCCACTCCCTTAACACTGAAGTAGGTCCAGTGGGTTCTGAAGTACAGAAAACTGGGGGTGCCCTGATGTCCACTGACGGATGCACTGGGGAAGAGTTTCAAACGTTGTTTGCAGGGGCTTAACCCAGTGTGGACAGGGCCTCACTGGCTGTGTGGTCTCTGCAGTCAGGGACACTGTGTGTGTCTTACAGCCTGCCCCTCCTGAGCACAAGTTCTTGGGGACTAATGAAAGTGAGGCCTTGGGGCTGCACTTGGGTCTTGCCTTTGTGATTTGTGTTTTAGGGTGCTCTTGTTAAAGGAATGTACATGTATTATTTATATTTACTCTTAGGAAATTGATGTTTTTATCACTCTGAAGTGCCCTTATTTCCTCATGGTCATTATATTTCACTTTGAAAACTTTATTATTTCAAGTTCATAAAGTTGGGGCTGGGGATTTAGCTCAATGGCACAGCTCCTGCCTAGCAAGTGCAAGGTCATGAGTTCAATTCCCGATACTGGAAAAAAACAAAAAAACAAAAAACAAAAATGAAGTTCATAAGGTTACATTGGCCTTTTTCACTACTATAAACACAGAATATATTTTTATTATTTTTCTTTTAATGTATTTGCATCTTTACTCTTTCTCATTTTATTGGGATATAATTGATGCTAAAATTATATATATTTAAGGTGTAATATGTAATAATATACAGATACATTGTTAAATGGCAATCTTGATCAACTTACTGAACACATTTAAAGTCCTTGTCTTGCAGATCACATACATTTGAATTTTGGTTTTTCATCCAGTGTGGTGACCTCTGCCTTTTTGGAGGTAGTTTAGAGAATTGATATTTAATTTGATTATTGATATAATTAGATTTAAATCTATTATCCACTGTTTGTGCTGTTTGCATCATCTTTTGTTATTTTTTCTCTTTTTCTGCCATTTTGGAGGATTATTATGACCCGATTTCATGTTTTTGATCACTTAATAGTAATGATGCTTTTAAAATATTTTAGTGGCTGTATTAGGTTTCGTAGCTTACATGGTAACTTATCCAGTCTTCCTTCAGTTGCCTGACTCTGAGTAAAATACTCCAGTGGGATATTGTCAGAATAGGCTTCATTTTCTCTGGTACTTGAGAAAATTATTTTTATCACACATATTAACTTTTCACATTGGAATCCATATCCAACATTTTTTATTTAAATAACTGATTAAAAGTTGAACTGTCCCAGTGTTTTTCACTCTGTGGAGTAGATTCATTATGCCTCAGGAGACTTCACTTTTCTTAGGCTGGAAGGATGTCTTGGACATTTCTTGTAGAGAACATCTAAGGTGGTGAATTATTCATACCCTGTGTTTCAAAATGTCTTTATTTATGCTTTTTAAGTGATAGTGCTTTTACTATTTTTCCCTTCAGTACTTTTAAGTGTTCCTCCCATCTTCCTTCTGTTATTGCTTCTGATGGAAAATCTGTGTGCACTTTTCAGATGCCCCTTGTTTGTAACATTCTGGTTATAGCTGCTGTGGTGCAGTATTTCCTGTGTTCACCCTATGCTGATATTCTGGTGTCTGTCAGATTATATTTCACATCAGGTTTGAATATCAATCACAGATTAATTTAATTCTTCAGTTGTTTTTCTTTCTTCTCTTCCTGTGCAACGTTTTGTGTTTGCAGATTAGACATAAATCAAGGCCACTAATGTTAACATTTCACCGATTCTCTCTTCAAATTTTAATTCTGTTTTCTCTCTGTGTTTAAGTTTTGATAGTTTGTTTTATTATCTCTCTCCACTTTTACACACATTTTATTCTGCAGTGTTAGATGTGATATTGATTCTAGTCAGCCCCTTATGTACATTTTCAAAAGTTTTATTTAGGTCAATTTTATATCTTCCACTGAATAGAATTGTGATAAATTTTGAAAAATAACATTAAATTAGGACAGTTCAGCAAATTCCAGTATGCCATACCAAAGCTCCCCTATTACTATATGACTATGCTACAATTTTACCATGCCGCATTCATATTTCTTTACTTAAACCTATCGTTTTCTCCTGTTGTGGTGTTGTCCAGACACCTGTCATGCCCACTCATCCTGTCTCCATAGGTTTCTCTCAACTGGGTCAATTTGCCAGACCTTCCCTCCTTTGCACTATGTTAACAGTGTTAAAGAATATTGATCAGGTTTTCTTTAGAATGTCCTTCAAACAGAATTTCTTTAATATTTTCCTCATGATTAGAAGTCGGGGGTGAAAACTACACAAGTAGCATGCCCACTGCATCACATCATACAGGGGGCAGCACTGCCGGCAGGATGGCACCATAACACCAGCCCCTGGCAGAATGCACTTCTGCCCCGTGTCCACCAGTGAGTCACGAGCACCACTTACACGGCAGGAGGTGTGAGGAGAGTGAGTCCATAAGTTATATGAAGCTCATTCTGATGGAAGATTGCTTTCTTTGCCACCCTTCTTTCCTCCCTTCCTTTCTTCTTTCCTTTCTTCCTTCTTTTCTCTGTCTCTGTCTGTCTCTGTCTCTGTCTCTCTCTCTCTCTGTCTCTCTTTCTGTGTCTACAATTGGACTGGTAAATATTTATTTTGTCTTTTGAGAAAGGATTCAGTAACTCTTTACCTATCTAATGCTCGTGTTATTCAGTTTGTGGTGGGTTTGCACTGTTATACTCAGCATAAGGAGAAAATAGTTAAAGCTGAAATGCTGGGGACGTGGCTAACTTCCATCCCAGGCCAACAGCACTGCGCACTGTAGGGGACCAGCAGTTACCTCGTGCTCACATGCTTGCCAGGGAGCAACGGCTTGCTGCCCCCTTTTTGCCCGCTACAAGATGTTCCAAATTCATTGTGGTAGGATGAACTGTTGCTCCCCAGTGATTTCCATAGTGAATCCTTGAAATTTATGGAGATTAGTTACCTTGTGTGTCCAAGGGAAGTTTTCAGAGGGTGTGTGATGGACAGACTGTCATGTGGTATCCAGGTGACCATAATTTTAATCACAAATGTCCTTACAAGGGGATGCGGAGGAAGCTTTGCCTACTGAGAAGGCCTTATGACCTTAAAGGAGGGATGGAGTGATGCAGCCACAACCAAAGAGCTCCAGCAACCTGAAGAGCCAGAAGGGACACGAGAGAGTTCTCTTCCTGAGTGTTCTGAAAGACTCAGCCCTGACAGCACCTTAACCATAACCCAGGGAGCCCCGCTTCTGATTTTGTTCCTCCACAAGAGAAAACAATAACTATGTGCTGTTTTAGCTACTAACTTTGCCGTTATTACAGCAGCTGCAGCCAACACTCCAGCTGTACACAGTTCCATGTGTATGTCCTGGTGAGGTGCTCGAAGGATCAGCTACCCCAGTGGCCCTGTGTTTCTGGGATGATGGTATTAGAACCCAATATCTTGTCACTGGTGTCCCTGTGTCTTCTTGTCATTGTCTCTATGCCACCTCAGATGACACAGCAAGGAGATGCATGTGTGCATGCTAACCGGTCCCTAGGCAAACAACTACAGAGATGAACAGTAGTGTCTGTGACCCGCTCTGTCTGTGTGGTGCTAATCATGTGCTCATGCTGATGTCTTCAGCTCTAAGCCATGGTACGTGGATCATGCTAATTGTCTCCCTTGCTTATCTGTCAACTCCCAACTCCAACAATAAGAACATCTTGGTGCTCACGATCCACCATGCACGTTCTTAATTACACTTTCAGAATGCACAGATGGGAGGTGGATGATAGATAGATAGATACACACATTGATAGTCTACCCACCGACATACAAAGCACCACCACACACAGTTTAAATAGAGTGACACTAAAATTGCCAGCCCCACAGTGCAATGGGAGGCAGCAATACCCAGACAACTACAATGCCCACGTAGTTCCTTTTGCCTTTAGCCGTATGGGCTCCACTAATTTCCAATGTTGAGTCTGCTCCACTTCCCCGACCTCCTTCAGTGCAGCCATTTTACACATTTGTCATAAATTCAGAGTCTTCTGTCATGTTTTTTCATTGCATTTGGGTTTTCCTAGTCTCCTAAATGAATTTTTTTTACAAATCTGCATATGCCAAATTTCACTTTCTGTGCTAGGAAGACCTGCTTTGACAGATATTTAGTATCATTTATCCTCTACTATAGCATTGCACAGAGTGATTTTCCTGCCCTAAAACATTTCCTCTAGTTTACTTACTGAACCTCTTCTAGTTCTTTTTTCTATGGCAACGATTGATATTTTTACTACTTGTACATTTTCACCTGTTTCTGAATATCATACATTTGGAACTTTACAGTATGATGCCTATTCACACTATGTACATTTCATGAGCCACACATATTCTTCCCCATGTTTGCATGGTTTGATGACTTGTTTCTTTTCATTGTTGAATAGTATTTCATTGTAAGTATGTATCAGAGTTCATTTTCCATGAATGTATGGAAGACAAACATTACTGCTTCATTTTGGGTAATGATGAAGTGAAATGCTACACACATTCACTTTGAGGTTAGTGCAGTAGCAAATATTTCAAGTTGTGTGTGCTAAATACCTAGGAGTATAATTGCTGGATCATACAGAAAGGCTATGTCTAGCTTTATGTCAGAGTGTTTCCCACAGTGTGTCATTTTACACACTGCTAACAGTGAATTGGACCTTCTACGATTCTTGCCAGCAATTGGTATTGTGTTATTTTAATTTTATCATTCTAATATATGTGCAGTGCTATGTCTGGTATTTAGATTTGCAGCTTATTATGACAAATATAGGGCCAGGGATATAACTCAGTGGCTCAGGCTCCTGCCTGGAAAGCACAAGGACCTGAGTTCAATTCCTGGTACAAAAAAAAAAAAAAAGACTTAGTGTAGAAAAATGTATATGTAAATTTTCCACCTGCACTGCTTTGTGGATGAGGCATCTGTTCAGCTATTTTACTCATTTTAATTTTTGTCTTATTTTTAAGTGTTGAAGCTTTTGATATTTTGAAATTTTGGATGTAAGTTTTATAAAACACATCAGAAATATGTTCTACAAACGTTTTCCTGTCTTTGGATTATTGTTTCATTATCTTTATAGTGTCTTTTTTATCATCAAAAAATTTAATTTTAGTGCAGTTTTTCAGTGTTTTCTGTCATGAATCACACTTTTCTGAGGTGTCTAAAGTCTCGTCACCAACCAAGGTCACAGTGGTTTGCTGCTATGAGTTTTTTTGTCCTGAAGTTCTACAGTTTTGTATTTCACATGTAAATCTGTGACCAATTTTGAGTTAATTTATGCAAAATGTGTAATGTCTGTGTCTAAGTACATTTTCTTTGGGGATTTTTTGAACAGATGCTTGCAGCTGCTCCTTCAGCACTTCTGAGGAGCCTTTCTTTCCTCTGTGTATTTCCTTTCTCCTTTGACAAAGGCTGATCACTGCACCCATGGGTGCCTACCTGGCTGTCTGTCTGGTCCCATCACTGTACACAACCTGTCCAGTCATTGCTGCCTGGCTGCTGCTGCTGCCTTGGGTCTAGAAGTAGATGATTGTGATTTCCCAAATTTCTCCCCTGTCTGTATTATGTGGGCTATGTGAGCTATTTTGCTTTCCATACTGAAGTTTTGATTCTTTGTATGTTCTACATAGAAGTCTTTTGGTTTAGGGACAGTTGGCTAAAACTTTTTTCCCAATTCTTGGGTTTTCTTCTGTTGGTGATTTCTTTTGATGTGCAAAAACTTTTCACTAAAATGAGATCCCAGTTGTTGATTCTTTGCAGTATTGTTTCTGTGCAGCTTGGTGTTTGCTCATGAACTCTCTTCCTACATCTGTGTCTTTAAGATTTCTACCTACTTTCTCTTCCAGTAGATTTAGTGTTTCTGTTTTAATATTTAGATCTTTGACCCACTTTTACTTTGGTTTAGTGCATAGTGATAAACATGGGTCTAGTTTTAGTCTTGAGCATATGCAGAACCAGTTTTTCCAGCACCATTCAAAGATCCAATCTAAAAATGGGCATCTGAGATGAATACACACTTCTCAGATCAAGAAATACAAGTGGCAAATAAATATATGAAAAAATGCACAACATCATTGGTCATTTGACAAATGCAAATTAAAACAACACTGAGACTCCATATCACCATGGAAAGAATGGTTATCATCAAGAAATCAACCAATAACAAGAGCTGGAGAGGCTGTGTGGAGAAAGGAACACCTCCACTGGTGGTGGGAGTGTCGATTGCTGAAACCACTGTGGAAATCAGTGTGGAGATTGCTCAAAAAACTAGGATTAGAGATTCCACTTAACCCAGCTATTCCCCTTCTTGGCATTTTTCCAGAAAAACTGAAAACATCATACCACAGCAATATATGTACACCCATATTTATGGCAGCACAATTTGTAACAGCTAAATCTTGGAAACAACCCAAATGCCCATCAACTGAGGAATGGATAAAATGATTGATATTTTTATACAATGGAGTATTACTCAGCTATAAAAACATAAACTCAAGGCTTTTATAGGTTAAATGGATGCAATTAGAGACCATAGTCACATATGAAGTAAATCGGACCCATATGTGTAAACATTGTATTGTCTCCCTAGTGTAAGAACTTGAAAGAGTAAAAATTTATATTAAATTGGCCCTTTCTCATACTGTTTCTTAAGGATAGAAGTTTCAATAACTAATTTAAGGTCTTTATGCTTTTCCAGTATATATGCTTAAAGCTATGCATTTGTCTAATCACTGAATTTACTATATCTTTCAAATTTTGATACATTGGTGTCTTCTTTCCATTTAGTTCAAATCTGCTTAGAATTTTATGTTATGATGTCCTCTGTAACCTATATGGTATTTTAAAGGTTGCAGTTCCAAGTTCCAATATTCCATGATTTTCCAGCTCTCTTTGCATTATTAAATTTTAATCTATGGTGTTCTGATGGTTTTTATTCTTTAAGTCTCTTAAGGTGAAGTTTTTGAATTGAATGTGATGTTTTTGCACAAAAGTTCCAGGAAATCATTTGTATTTTGCAGTTGTTGGGTGGTAAATCACATAAAGTTGATTAACAGTTCAGAACAATTTTAACCTTAATAACTTTTATTGTGTTTGTTTTGGGGATCTACTGACTACTAACGGGGAGGTTGAAGTCTCCAAACTTTAATAGTGTGTTTGTCCGCTTATCCAATCATTGCAATGTATTTTTTCTCACATATTTTAACACTGTTGGCAAATGTGCACGTATTAAAGACTACTATCTCTTTATAAAATTAGATCTTTTATCATGACATAGTACCACTCTTATTCCTAATAACTTTTATTGGTTTAAAATCTACTTCAGTTGAATTTAATATAGCTCCTCAAGCCTTCTTTTAGAGACTTCTACCATCAGGTTGGGGAAGCTATATGATAAGTGTTTTTCTTTTAAAAGCAAATCCTTCAAGGAGAAAGCACAGAAATTATTTCACAAGTTTTACTCTCTCATTTCCCTGCCAGAGTCACAAAAGAATCTTTCCTGTATCTTCACCTTGAAAACTCTCTAACATATTTGGAGATAAAACCCAGGAAGGTGTGAGTCCTCCCAAGACTTTAGTCCATAACCATCTCCAGCAATTTGTCAAATTCCCACCAGTTTATAGCTACCATAGTTTTTACCCCAAGTAAGTGGATATTGGGTTGGACTCTTTGAATTCACTTGTCTGTCCAGATGTACTGGGTGAAACTCATCTTAAAACCTCAGTTTTCTGATGGGAGGCATAGTTACATTTTTGGTTTTTAGAAATTTTTATTTATGTAATACTGGGGTCCAGGAACTGAATTGCAGGGAGTTGAATAAGTGAAATAGCTCCCTTCCAACCCCATATGCAACAGCACCAGTAATTTTATGAAATGCAGTGTGCACACAGGGACAAGGACAGATCAAATATGCCTCTATGGTGGACCTTCTTGTCAACTACAGCTGCCTCTTGAAAACTACTTCAAGGCTACTGTCCACCTCTTCCCGCTGTTCCACTGTCTATACCCAGGCACATGGACTTGCTCTAACTGATTCTGATTTGCAAATCCATTCTCCTTTCCTCCCAGTCAGTTTCCTTTGGCAAAAAATAGCTGTATTTTTCTCTGCTCCACCTTGCTACTGCTCAAGACCCTTCTCCCATGTGAGGTTCAAGGTGTTTTTAAAGTCTGCAGCCATGTTTTTTTAATTTCCTCTACCATTATCATAGTCAAATACTCCTTCTAAAAATGTCTTTAAATATTGATTAATTTACTTAACTGAGAAAATGTCTATGAAAATATGAGTTTTGAAGAAGACTCTTCCCCTACGAAGCCCGCTATTAGCAAAGCTAACAAACAGGCAAAGACTCAGCTGTCTCCATGACAATTCCTGCTGCAGTCAGGCTGGCTGGTGGGCAGGCATAGCTCTGGGCTTCTGCTATGCCATGAATGTGGCAGGCACAGGGCGGGCTGAGAGGTGAGCCTGTCTGTGGCCTGACTGTGGTAGGATCTTCCAGTGGGAATTCCACTGCAAACAAAGCATATCTCAGTGTCCAAGTAAGTTATACCACTGCCAGTCCTTGAAGGCATCTGGAGCCGACTCATTCCTAACATCAAAAGTCAGTAGATCAGCTTGAAAGTAGTAAAAGTACTAAAAGTTTTTAGTTTTTCTGTCTGAAAGATGTTCTGGATGGAGAAGGAGATCCTTCCACAGGAACCAGTGTGGCAAGTACCCAAGGTTTAACTGTATGCCCTGGTATAAATGTGTGATCAGACCCTAGATTTCATGTGCGATGGTAACAGCTATGGAGAAAGTGCTCATGGAATCGATGGCTACTAAACTGGATTTAAGTTAGGGGATTCCCTGGGTCCAAACACTTCCTTTGGAAGAAAGATAGCCTCTTTAATAAATGGTGCTGGCGTACCAGAAACTGCCCCCACCGAACCAGTATACTTGTTTGTTAGTTCCTCAGGTAACAGTTCCTGTTGTAGTTTCGGTTGCTTCTGTCTCTTAAAAGTGGCTGGTCACTGTGATGCATAGCTAGTCATTATGATTCACATTGTATAAACCAATCCCCAACTGTCAAGCAATTCTGCCTCTGTACTTCCTGCTTGCTTATCCAGTATAAGCCTTTGACCACCAGAGATCAGGGCCTGATATCTGGGGAGTAATCCTGATCAATGCCCATGTTCCGTAAATTTGCCTCCAAGTCCTTAGTGTTGCTTTGGTGTTTCTGCTTGCCATGGCATCTGGTGTGTCCTTGTCATCAAAACAAACCCACAAGCCCATCTGAGAAGCCTCAGATTCAGCCCAAGCCAGAAAAGCTTTATCCTGTTCTGGCCAGGGACCCTGAGCCTGACCTGCCTCCTTCTTACATTCATCAAGCCCAAGCTGCTCAGTCAGCCTTGACACCACCACTAGTTCTGGCTCCTGCACCATAGCCTATGCCTCTTCTGCCTGTAAAGCCAGTTCAAGATCTCCAAGCTGGCAATGCCACCACAATTGCTGTGCATATACATTGCTTACACAAAAGCTCTGCTACAATATCTGACAGAAACTGGTTATAAGAAACACTGTAAATTTCTTGGTGCTGCTGCTTCTATATGTGACTCAGACTGTCAGTTCCCGGGAGTGCCCAGTGGCCTCTAGGGGCTGCCTCCCCCTTTGCCTCTACGCTTTAACAGCTACTGTCCTTCGGATCAAGAAAGCTGACAAGCTCACCTTAGGCTGAGACCTAACTGTCCAGGCGCCACATGCTGTAGTGGTGTGAACTGTTTAAAATATGGACCCCCTGACAGATGCTGAGTACACCCTATTTACAGATGGAGGTAGTTATGTAAGGAATAAAGTCCAATAGGCTAGATATGCTGTGACCACCTTGGATAAAAATATTTTGGTCAAAACTCTCCCACAGGGATGATCTGCAGAAGGATAATCTTCCCGCTGCTTCCTGGGAACCTGCCACCAATGATGCAAAATAATCCAGTCCAGAGGTCTAAGCCCCCTCTGGGGGTCTGAATGACCAAAACATCAACCCCAGCCACCAGACCCGCCCCCATCATTTATTCTGCAAGCTCAAGCCACTGTGCTGGCATCTGCACCCCTGCAGGCAGCTCAGACTTCAGGGTCTGTATCACCAGCCCCAATCTCTCATTCCCTATAGGTACTGCCAAGAAAATAAAAGTTTGTAGGGTCTTGGTATAAGAAAATCACCCCTAGATATGGCCTGCATTTGACCATTGGCAATGACAATGGGTCTGCATTTGTAGCAGAGATAACTCAAAAACTAGATTAAACAAAAACTATACACAGCTTGTAACCACTTAAAGACCAGGTATATCTATAGACATTCCTGCACACACATAAAACCCAGGTGCATATTAATTACCTCTACAAAGTTCAGAAACACAGCCTTAGATCCACTGAGAAATTTACCTGGATAGCTCTCCAGGTAAGCCTGGTCAGCTCTCCCTGGCTCACTCTGAAGAGACAGTGCACCCAAAGCCCTGCTCTGGTCACTCCGGACTCTGACCACTCCAGGAATGGCTGAAGGCTGATGACGTCATTTGCAGGATTGCTCCATACCCATTCCTCTTGATTTTGTGTCTTTTCAGGCTGGTTATCCAAGTCTTTGCGTCCCTGCCCCTGCTAGCTGTTTTTTGCCTTAAACTGTAGAGATGGTTTCCCCAAGAGAAAAGAACCATCAATCAAGCACTTGATCAAGATTGGTTGAGTAACGGAGACACACTGGGCCCTCTCCTAGGTCAGATTAACTCCCTCACTACCTTGCCAGAGTAATGTTATGGAGCAGACGGGCCTAAATTCTAGTTGGGCCTGGCCACAGAAACTAAAAGAAGGAAAAAATGTAGCAGAAAATGCTCCCCTTCAGCCAGTATTCTTCAATTTGTAGTTGTCTTGATAATAGTTCCTGAACCAGATCCAGTTGCTCCTGTGTCTTAGAAACAGCTGGTCACTGCAGTACATAACTGGTCACTACAATGCATATTGTATAAACCAATCCCCAAATGACAGCCATTCTGCCTCTGTACTTCCTGCTTGCTTATCCCACATAAGCCCTTGAATACCAGAGATTGGGGCCTGATATTGTTGGAGTGAGCCTGATCAGCACCTGCCTCCAAATCCTGAGTGCCTTTTTAGTATTTCTATTTGTTGTTACACTGACAAACTGGCTCTTCGCATGCTGAATTTTAAACCTAGACCCATATCTCTCATCATGCACTAAACTAAAACTGAAATGGATCAAAGATCTAAATATTAAAACAGAAATACTGAATCTGCTAGAAGATAGAGTAGGTACAACTCTTGAAAACACAGGTGTAGACAAAGACTTTATGAACAAGTAATCTTTTGTCTGAGGAACAGCTGGCAAAAGATTACAGCAACACAATTTGTAATAACTAAATCTTGGAAATAGCTCAAATACCCATCAACTGATGCAGGAATAATGAAAATGTGGGTCTTTATTAAATACAGTGGAGTACTACTGAGCCATAAAGAAGTATAAACTCCAGATATTTCTAGGTAAATGGATGTATCTTGAGACCATACTTTTAAATTAAATAAATCAGACACACATGCTCAAATATTGCATAATTCTCTGGAGTGAGAAAATAAAGTGTAAATAAGGACCAAAATGCATAATAAGTATTGTGAAGTAGAACATATTTAAACGGGAAGGGGAACTAGAGAGAGGGAGGTGGAAAGGAAGGAAGGGAAAAGAAAAAAAGGAAAAATGGAAACAAAGCTTTGTATATAAGGAGGGGCAGAGGGGTTGAAGGAAGAGGAGGGAAATGGGACAAATGAAGAATCAAGATATATCCTGTGCAGGTATAAATTATCTAAGTTAAATGTGATCATTGTGTATATCTAAAATGTACCTATAAAATTAATTAATGAAAAAACACTACCTATCTGTCCATTAGTCAGAAGTATTTTGAGAAACATCTAGTCATATTTTTTCCTTCCTGTAACTAACTTTTCTTTTTGGCCACAAGCACTGATATTTAAGGGTTAACCCAGAGGGGCGTAGCTAAGTGTCCAAAGGACCTTCATTTCTCTGGGAGGTTTTTCAAGTTCCTCAGTAGGAGCCATAGCAAGAAAATGACATAAGGTTTGAGGAAAAAATGAAGTTTAATTTTGAAAAACACTTATTGAAGACACTTTTTCTCATAACAGAAAAGCCATTGTTGGTCAATTATTTCAACTAAAGCACTAAATCAAATAATCAAATTCTTCCATAAAAAACTCACAAAAATGCTAGGATGTATAATGATTCTGAAGAGATTTAGTCTTAAATAGCTGAGAAAAACATACAAAAATAAATATATTATGGGAAAATCAGCAAATAGAATGATTTAAAGAACTTAATATTTTTCTATTAGGTCCTAGAATCTGGGATTCCACAATTTGCTAAGTGTAAATGTCAATATTGGAAAGCAAAGGTTTTATTCATGAGCAGAAGAAATTTCCACATGTATTGGAAAATCAGCTGTCACCAAAAACCAAATTTTACTATTTGCTTTTTTTGGGGATTCAGGGACGTGTCCTGTTGGTTCCATCATTTTAAGAAATAACTCAGTCCCATTTGTTTATAGTGCAGTCTCTCCTCCTTCCTTTCTTGAAGCACACAAAAGTGATGGACCAGGCTTCAACAGTGGAACGCTTGCCTTTTTCCAAGAGCAAATCTCAACAATTAAACAGCACCACAGACGCCAAGCCTTGTAAAATAGTGTGATTTTCTCCTTCCTGCAGTAAAGTGGTGGATGTCCTGGGCACCCTTTTCCCTGCAGTGCTCTCTCACCCTCCTGTGCAGAGAACTCACTGTTAGCACAAGCCCATCCGCACACCTTCTCCACACGTGAGTACTCTTATAATTCTCAGTGTGTTTCAGGTGACGTACATGAGTGGTACACGGTGGGAGATCTGTTGTCTGTAATCAAGACAGTCACATAATTTATCAGCAAAATAGGGCACTTTCTAGAGTAAATGGGGATGATCTTAAATATGTTGGCAGAATGACAGGCCAGACCCCAAATTTAGGAACACTCCATCTATGACAAGTTTGTAAATTCTTTCTATATTTACATATTGATCTTTGAGCATATACATGTTTACAGTACATTGACCCAGAGTAAATGCTTAGTATTTATTGATTTTAATGATTTCCTGCATACTCAAAACCCCAACCAAGCCAGATGATGTAGAAGCATCCTGCTCAACTGACAGCACTAACAAACAGAGCTTGCAACAATGGGTTCATACCAAATAGCACATAGATCATACACATTTCTCCTCTCTTGCTGCTGGGGTAATTTCTCCATCTGCCACAGAAGGTATGGAAGAGAAAGCTCTCCAGCAGTTCGTGCTCCTCTTGTCTTGGTATTGATATTAATGCCAACAAAATTAGTAATTTGACAATTAGTTTCCCACTTACCTGAGAAGACATGAAAGGGAGAGAGGAAGTATTTTAGCCAGATTATAATGTGGCTCTGACAAGTCAGGCTCCTGTCATGTTATAGCCTTCCAACTTTAACATTTTCATGTCTGCTTGGCAGGTTATTAAAATAAATGAGGGTGCAATGGGCTGCTGCTCTGCTCTGCTGTAATGGGAGTTGAGGAATTTGCAAGCCACCAATGTAAATTGACCGATCTCAGAGACTGAAAGGATATAGCTAAAGTGGACAATTAGGATCATTTCTGCACAGCTGAGTGAAATATTCCTTGTTATTTTAATAATTCAGGCCCAGGGTAATTTTCGGAGGCTGAGTTTGTCAAGATAATGTGCCTTGTGCTTGTCTCCTTGTCATTTTTAACTCAATCTCACATGTTACAGGTGCAGTCTAGCTTACAAAACAGGAAAATCTTTCACTGGAGAATTTGCATATGGAATACAGATACAGCGCATGCAGGGAAGGCAAAGCCGAGATTGACAGGGCTCTGCGGTGTGGGTGCCTCTTGATGGTGGAGTCCAGACGGCTGACGGATGCCATGTGGCTTTCTTGGTACCGTGATGAGCACTGTGGGTGCTGTGCATGTGTAAGTGCAGTCCTCCCTCTGCATGCTCTCTTTGTGTCACTTGCACTGCTCCGGTCAGGAATGTGTGAAGGCGTGGCATTCACGCATGGTGGAGGCCAGTGTTCACTTTCTGCTCAGGATTGTCACATGGACTGGTGAAATAATAGCTTTAATTTTTGGTAGTAAGATGCGTTTAGCAAGCTATACATGAGTTTAACAGCAAAGGATTCTGAAACTGGAGAGTTCATCAGTACATTTCTGCAAGTAGGAGTCTGTTGGGCTGGATTTTGTGGTCTCAACAGATTAGACATCATTCATGATTACAGTGATGGGGATAAACTCAAGAGTGACCTGTTGTGTCCTTAGGAAACTGCCAACTCAAATTGAAATCAAGAAGTTATTAAAGTCAAACTCTCACTGACGGTCCCTCCTGCATCATGCTCAGGGCCTCCGACCTGTGCAGTGGTAGTGGAGGACCAAACATCAGGCTGTGCCTTCCTCAGGACCTCTTTAAGGCTACATCAGGGCCCTTCTGGCTCCATGCTGTGTATTTCTAAATTTTCATGTGATAATATCTTTAAAGATAGAATTTAAGGTAACTCTATCACCCCCAATGACAATTATTAAAAACGCTGCCTTGGGAAGAAAAGAGATGCTGCAGTCTCTAAGAGTGAAAACACAGCCACATTATTAGCTAAATATTCTGTAGCATGAATTATTTCACCACAGTAATATTCCTGTCTGATTCCCAAGTGGACTTATTAATATAATTGTAAGGTACATAGAAATTTGACCACACATCATATGCTGTAAGGTAAGGAGATCTAAAAACCAAGTGGATCAGGGAAAGTATATTATTTATTTTGCAATTAAAATCCAAAATTCCTGTCCATTCCAGTGTCATTACAGCAGTCATCCTTAAACTCTATTGGAAAATAGTCCTGTGAAAGAGACAGCCCATAGGTTACTGTTCCCCAAACCAAATCTCTTTTTAGACTTGACCCATTGTAAGTCCTCAGGCTGTATCTCATTGTGTCACCCAGCATGCAGTTCACGGGTGTTGAATTGGGAACCAGTCACGTGTCTCAGGAAGGAAGAGGAACATTCTGCTTGGGGCTCATGCCCACCACAGATTAGTCAAGAAGCTCAGGGAGGAAAGAGACCCGTGGTCCTAGTCAGTGGCTTTTATTATCTCCAGTAGATCTTTTCAAACCAAATGAACACAACATACAGCAGGCTTTCTTTTGTGGAATTCTTGCAAATGCAGGATGGATGTAAGTCAATCCATGAACAAGCAGACAAGTCTAGGAAGGGGCCCAGAGCCCTGTCCAGCTGCCTTTGCTCACAGTGTCAGCCAGGATGAAAGTGTCCCCTGGCCTTTGGCCTCTGGTCACCGTCTCACCAGCGGCTGCTTGGCACCATCATCAGCACCCAAGGAGCAGACGTACCAATTTCTGTGTGACTCAGTGCCATGACGTTAACTCGGGGAATGCGTCACCAAAATCAGTGTGTGTCTTTCATGGAGAACCTGGGTAAGCTGAGCTGGTGCCCTGGACAATGCCCCATGCTTCCCTCGGTGTTTATCACTCAGGTCATCTCATCTGGCCCAAGAAAGAGGAAAGCCACTGAGAAATTCACACACAACTAGGGGCCAGGCTCCATCCACACTCAGTGACAGCTGCCCCACGGCTATCACGGCTTTGGGTCAACCACAGGTCTAGCACTGGCACAAGACTTCTAGTGGGAGAAGGCAACTTCTAGTGGGAGAAGTCAACCCATCAACTGTTGAGTGTATCGGCCCAATGTGTTAGAAGGTAGACACCACCAATACTTGAGTAAAAGTGAATTGCTATGGATTAGGAAAATTTCTGCATGAGTGCCTAATTCAGAATCTCAGTAATTAAGACTTGTGATTTGACTTTTTACTTGACCAACAATGTCACGGATGGGGGGGATCTATTTAAACTAAATTCCACTGAGATCTATAACTCTTCTTGGTTTGATTCAACAAACCAAACATCATTTCTGATTTAATAATCCACAATAAGTTGGAGACATTAGCTGTCAATGCCATGTTCCTAAGAACATGGTCCAGCATTTCAGGGAAGAGAGAAAAATAAAAAACCAGCTCGTGGTCAAAACTCTAGTTAGGTCCCAGCTTAATCTTACATGGTACCATTTTGTGTCCAATACCCTAATACTGATGTGGGTTATCAAGAGCCACTGCATATCAAAGAGAAGCTCCTTGGAGGCAGAAATATGCTCCTATCAAGTCCTCATCAGCCTTCTCCTGGGTACCTCTGCTTCCATCCACTGCTTGTTTCCACCCCATGAGCACAGAAAACATAAAGTCACGATGATTCATTCCCTTGTCTTACCGTACATAGCTGTAATACACTTTATCCCTGCAAAGAGAAATCTTACAACCTTTCAGAAACTGCAAATCTAACTCTGAAATGCATTTTATGTTGTCTTAGATTAGCACCTTAATCTAGGCTGTACAGCTCCTTCAACTATATTAAATTATGTACTCCCTGAGTTCTTTATAAGCTGATTTTGACTATTGAAAAGAGACTTACCCAGCATTCTGGTAGACAAGCTTTTCCTTTTCATATTGCAAAATGTAGAAAAATATCGTAAATAACAAGCTGGGTTAGCAGTGGAGTTACATGCTAAATCAGTGTTACCTCCTTGTTTGAGTTTATGGTCTTTGCTGTGTTGATTTAAGGCAGGACACTTGGTATTCCAGGCAAATGCTTATCAAAATACAATTTATTCAGACTGGCTTTCAACCACAGGCTCAGAATATTTGCCTCAATAATCACTCAAGCTAAAATATAGGGTGACTAATTTTTTCTCTCCCTATCTGATTAGTAACTGTATTCTGGCATTTTAATCTAACTCTTAACTAAATTGCATCGGATATGTTTTGCTTGTGTATCTCAATTCTCAGGTATTATATATCTTGCTTAAACTGTACTACTTTAGGTTCTAAAACATATTTCTCATCCATCCGGCACTCCCAGTCATGCTCACAGCACCAACCTTCCAGGTCTCTCTGCTCCAGAGCTGCTCAGTATCACTCACTGGACAGCCCTATGCTCCCATTCCCCCTCTGAAGCTAAAACCTGAAGCCTTCCAATGAAAGAATGGCACCCCAGCCCCTGAGGAAGCAGGTCAGATTTGCAAAGAGCACAGATTTCCCCCCCAAAAATTAATCACCCATGCAAAATCAAGTAGTTTTCTCTCTGAACCTTCAGTCTCTTAAACATACCAATAGTTCCAATTTATTCTTTCATTCTTATGTGCACACACTACTATGTGATGAGCCCCAAGGGACCAAAGGCATAAAAATGTCATGTCTGTGCTGGAACTGGTCACAGGTACACATGTCCAACTCACCCAAGCAAAAGGTCTCTGCTCTCTGACGAGAGCACAGGAGTTTTGTGAACACCATGGTGGCCTGACCTGGGTTTTCTAGAGAGTGAAGAATTTAGACAGGCACAGGTAGGAAGCTGCCAACCATCTTTGGGGACACATGCATAATATGACTTGATTTGGGGAGGAGGAGGTAGCATTTGCTGGAGCTTAGGTTGAAGGATAACTGAAGACCCTTGATTACCAGAGGAAGGGGTTTAGAAGTATCTTGTAGGCAGGGAGATGACATTATGAGTTTCCAACAACAGAAACGTAATTGTGGGCATGTTTAGAAAACTGCTCTGCTCCAATGTGCTGGGTTATAGGGTGAAGGGAAGGCAGAATTTGCAGTCCTTGGAAAATAGTGATTTTTATCAATACCATTTTATTATTACTACTGTTGTTCACATCAATGATTCTGGCAGGCTGGGAAAAGATGGCAACTCCTGGCTGTATCTCAATCGGGGAGGATGCCCAGTAGGCTGTGGAAGGGAAGAGGTGAGGTGGAGAGGAGCAGTTAAGGGGGACAGGGTGGCTTTGCAGGTCCTTGGTGGCTCCACAGTGACCTTCAGCTATATTCTTCCAAGCTCAAAACACCATTGTATGATTTGATGCACTTGATCCAATATTTAATGTTCAGGATATGGGTGTAGGGATAAGGCAAATAGCAGAGATGGGTAATTGCTGCCGCTGGCTGAATGAATCAGGACACTACACTTCTGTACACACAACCTGGAACATGTACCTTCCATGTACAGGCTGTGGATATGTCTGTTATTCAGATGATCTAAGGACAAAGCATGTTCCTTTCACTTTTAGGGATGAAAACAATCACGGTGTCCACCATGAAATCTTGTGCTTCTAAAGGCACAAAGGTGTAATTCTGACTTAATCAGTTCTTCTCCCAATCTATCTGTAAAGAGGAAATTTCAAAACCGCACTTAACCCCAGGTCTCCTTTCCTTGCACAACTGTGGAGAGAGGAGCCACAGGGAAGGCCGTGTTTGTACACCGACTGCAAGTGCTCAACCCACCGCCATGGCCTGGCATGACCACATATCACAATGGTTCCTACGTGCACTGGCCAAACTCTTGAGTGTTAATTCCGGAAAAGGTAATTTGGAAACAAACTAATGTGAAAAGGGAAAGAATAGGTAAAAAGAAAATATAGCATTTTTCATATATTCAAAGTCCTGACAAGAGTGTCTTTACCACTTGTTATCAGGGAAAGATCAACTAATATACCTAAGACTTCAAGACATGGATGCCTCAGAAATGTCACCTTCTTCCTGGAAATCCCACCTTGTTGGGCTGGTCAGAAGGTTTCAGTGTTTAAACAACCTCACAGCTAATCTGGCATTGATATAAAACTTGCCATTTATATGAAAATGCCAGCCCTCTCCCAGGACCCATAGAGGGTTAGTTGTGAGAGCCACACGCTTGCATCCTACAGGTAGGGAAACAGGAGCGGGGCGAGTATTGTCTATGGAATAGTTACACAATGCAGAGGAAGTCACTGAATGCATTAAAGGGTAAGGTAACGGGAGGCTGAATAACCACAGCTGTGTTGATGAACCCCATTGTCAGAGGATCAACAGGTACCCACATGTGTGCAGCTCTCCCATGACTGCTAGAGAGCACAGTCTTTGTCTCTCCTTGGCCCTCTGACTCTCAGCATCACAAGGTTCTACTAAGAAGTGAGAGAAGCTTCACTAGTTGAAGTTGGGTAGAGGAGAGACCTCCACCAGTCTTCATCCATCTATGCAATCCCTGGTTCTTAAAGCCAGGCGATGGCAGCCTGTTAGATCTTTAGCTATCATCTGCGTTGAACTGAAGCATAGGAGAAAGAGAAAGAATGAAAAGAAATAACAGGAAAGCCAAAAACCCACCATTGTTGTCTAACATGGTCCACAGTGCACCTGCTGGAAACCCAGCTGGGGCCAGGAGGCTGCCTTCAAGAACACATTTTACAGAATAAGGACCAAGGGCCACACCACTCAGGGTGAACCCGACTTGGAACACAGGGTCCCTCCTTTTCACATCATGTGCATTGTTGGACATCTTCAGCTTTTATGTATCAGTCTTTTAGCTTTCTTTTCCGTAATTTTTCACCTTCTTCCAGTCAATCAGAAGGACTCCTACAGCCTCCAGAAGAAATGGACCATTACAGCAGAAATGACAAGATGTTAAATGAGATAATGCTTTAGTTTTCTTTTTTTTTCTTCATACAACCATTGAGAATCTGAGGATCTGAGCTTCAGAAGCGGGATACTGGACATCTGTCCTGTTTTCCAAGTGGATAGAGGTGGACCAGAGCAGAGCAGGTGTGGAGAGGACCATGGGGCCACAGGGGAGAGCTGGGGAAGGTAGAGGGGATGGAGGAAGTGGTGAGACAAAGCCTTTGCTGTGATCTGAACATTTGCTTCTCCCCCAGATGCACGAGTGCAGTCCTAATGCCCAAGGCAATGGCATGAGGAGCAGGGACTTTGGAGGTCAGTAGATCACCAGGGTTCAGTCCTCACGAATGTACAGATGTCCTCAAAAATGCAAGGATCCAGTGCAAGTGCCATCTGTGGATCAGGAGATGTCCCTCCCTAGACAGCGATTCTTCTGGCTCCGTGATCTTGGCCCTTCCATTCTCCAGCATGTGAGAAAGGAATTTCTGCTGATTGCAGGTCACACCATCTATGGCGCTCTCTTTACCAGCCCAGACAGACTAAGAAATCCGTGAACAGGACCTGGTGTCAGGCTCCTGAGTTGGAGGACCCCAAAGGTTGCTGAGAAGCCTGTCACAGCAATGGCATCACTGAAGAGCATGCGGGACCACAGACACCAGTTATGTCACCCCTGTTCCACCCAGTTTCAGACACGACACGAAACTCTGGGGCAGCTGCATCCATTGCCTTCTCTGGGCACATACTGCCCTGGGTACAAAGCAACCAGTGGTTGGGTTGCCTGCTGACCGAGGTGGTAGCTTTAGTGCAAAGAAGGAAATTTATCTTCTTTGTTCTTCATGACTGAGACAATAATTTAATTATTGAGTCTCTCCAGTCTAGGGGAAAGGGCAGTACAGTATTGCAGAGGCAGGTTGTGGAGCCCAGAATGCCAGTTCTCCAACCTTGACCATGCTCAAAGTCCCAGGGGAGACTTCTGGGGAGCAGTGCTGAGTTCCTCATCTAACAGTCTGTCGCAGCAGCTTACACATCACTTGGTGGTGTTGATCCTGCTGTGCCGTGGGGACCACGCTTTGAAAGCCACGGGTCTAAACAATGCCACAGGTGTGGCTGTTCCACTCACATTGATCTCTTTTGCCTAGTGCTGGCCCTGATGCTCGGATTTCAGCCTCAGTGTCCCCTCAGCTCCTTTTGTTAGGGAAAATCTGTCTAGGACACAAGTGACACATGCTGTCTCGTCAGTTACTCTCTCCCAGCAGCATGAAGTTTAGAAGGGAGAAAGACGAGATTGAAAATTGTTTGAAACAGAGGCACAGCATTATCTAGGGCTCTAATGAAAGACAATCAGTGTTCAGCAGCAGAGAAGCCCAGAGCCATGCTGGTCCCTTTCCAAGTCCAGAGGATTGCACTGAATAGAAACAACCCAGAGCGAAATCTGTCTTATTGTAGGAGGGCAACACTTCAAGTTCTGTTAGTAGAAACAGACTTGAGATAATCTAGTGGAGACATCAGGAAAGACAGCCAAGATGAGAGAAAGCAACCACTGTCTTGCTGCCAAGAGCAGGCAAGACAAGAACATAGTCGGAGTTAATCTCATAAAGGGAGGCACAGGGTAAGACGAAGCAAGCGCATGGTGCTTCTCATTGCCCTACGTGGAGGAACTTAGCTTTGCCTCTTGCTAAGATAATCACCTGCTCCTCTCTGTCCAGAGCTGGGAGTTTCCTGGAGCACAGGGCATACAGTATTTAAAACCAGGACAAAGAAGGCCTGGAAACTGTAAGAGTTGCTGACTCTATTCAAACAATGGTGTTAACAGATGACATCAACTCGAGGAAAAGCTGGTTGCAGACTTCTACGCTGGTGATGGTGGACTAGGTAATTGATTCCTGTTTTCCTGAGGGAGGGAAATAAAATTCTAGACAACATAATAAAAAATGAACTTCTTAGGATCAAATACTTAGTAAGATAGTAAGAAGTTACTGGGCCAGTATCTTATCTTGTGTTTCCCAAGAAGCAGAGTCTGAAGCAAGGGTACATGTACAAACGAGTGAATCATTCTTAGAAAACACCAGGAAGGAGAGGTAAGGCCCAGCCCAGCACTGCCCTTCTAGGCTCCAGCTGATTTGTCCTGAGCTCTGCAGTGTGACGCATGCCCCTGCTTTTGTGTGTTTTGGGCTAAGGCCCTGGCGATCTCCTATTTGTGTGTGGGACGAAATCAGCATTAACTGCGGGACCAGTGGCTATTGCAGCTGAATCTTACCTAGTCCCAGAAACCTGGGAGAATCACTCCCCAGGAAACTTCAGGCGAACACCCTCAAAAGTAAAACATGAGGCCAGGGGACGGGCGGGGCGAGCAGGCCCTCGGAGCCGGCCGAGCAGGCTCCCCCAGCCCCCCGCGCCTTGCGCCCAGGCAGCCAGTTCTC
>NW_004955504.1:2946148-2994778 GCF_000276665.1 Chinchilla lanigera
AAAAAAAAAAAAAAAAAAAAAGTAAAACATGAGGGGCATCCCAGGACAAATGGGCAGCGCAGTGAGAAAACCTAGTGATAATGTCCATGAAAACTTCCCACATGGAACTTAGAGAGAAAAAGTGTGAAAAAAGAGAAACAGAATAAATTTAAACCTTGGACTTAGATTTCTTAGAAATTTTAACTTAATAAATGAGATGTGTCTTCCAATAGAAATATTACTAAATGCCTAATGCCACATGATCACAACTGGGTCCTCTCTCTATCTCTCTGGCTTTGTTTCTCTGTCTCTCTCTCTTTTTCTGTCTCTGCCTCCTTCCCTCACTGCTTTGATATACAAACACTTTGGATTATGATCAGAACTAAGTATTCTCTTAAACCAAGATTTTATTGTACAGTTTGAGGACATTGCAAAACTAGTAGCACATGCTAGACAGAGAAAAGAGAAAAGCAATGTTTGAGACAATAAAGGTTGAAAAGTGTCCAAAATTAATGACAGACATTCAATCACCTCTCCAGAGAGCTCAAAAAACACCAAGCAGGAGAAACACCAAAGCATGTGTAAATAAACACGTGGAATTCAACCTACAGGAAACCAAAGACAAAGAGAATACTGGAAAAAGCCAGAGAAAAGAACCATGTTACCTGTGGTACAAAAAGGACCAGAATTATAGGGCTTCTCATCAGAAATTATGCAAACAGGAAGACCGAGCTGTAATAAGCCAATGACCCAGAAGTTCTGCATGTGGTGCGATCCTCCTTCAGAGCACAAGGAGGATGAACATTCTGCCAGGTCAGCAAAAAATAAGGGATGTCCGAGCCAGAAGGATTGCCTAGAAAATCTTAAAGTTTCTCAGAGGGAAACAAAAGTACTTAAGCAGTTAATTGAGATCCAAATGAAGTTAGTATACTAGAAAAGGAATAGATAGAGGCAAATAACACGATTCACTTTTTCTTTTTTTTTAAGTTAAATTTTTAATTGATACAGAAACATACAAACTGTGCACGTTAAAAGGGACTATGTAATGTTCCAATGCGCGAATGCATGGTGCAATGCTGCAATCAAGATAAACATCTGTGTCCTCTAATGTTTAGAATTTCATTTCTTTCTTATTGTCGTTGGACTCAATAGATGACTTTGCAAAATAACAATAGTGAAAATATATTAGACAGTTAAGGGCATGTGATGGGTGGGATGGACGACCAGTTACGAGGGTGGAGGTGGGGTTCAAATAGTCAGTTGTGGTTGCATGACAGCCCGAGAAGCAGCAGACTGAGGAGAGTGGTAATGTGTATTGCAAATTCTGAGGAGTCAATAAAACCTTTGGAGATCAAGCAGTACCTATGCAAGAGTACACACATCAGGCAAGCGTCTCAAGAGGCATCTAAAAATGCAAATACATGAAAAATAGAACAGCTACATGATCCAGCACTTGCCTTTTTGGACATAGATCCAAAATACATGAAATCAATACACCTAAGAAATTTCTCAATTTTAAATGCTCATAAAGAGGATGTGGCATGTACACATGTTCACATATCATTAAATGTATGTGCATTCATACAAATGTACATATGCATATGTGTGTGTCTACACCAGTACCAGGTATCTTTAAGAAAGAAGGATTTCCTGCCATTTACAACAACATGGAGGTAAGCCAGACACTGAAAGACAAACAGCAGACTCTCATTTATATGTGGAGTTCTCAATGGTTGAGCTCACAGACACAGTAAAATAGTGATTATCAGGGAAGGTGATTGGGTTTGGTGGGGGCGGGGTACATTAGTGAAAAGGAACGGATTTCACTTAGACACAATGCATAAGTTTGGAACTCAATTGTACAGCCTGGTGGATACAGATAATAATAAGGAAGTGCAGTTAGACATTGTTAAAAGAACAGATCTTAAATAGTCTCACCAAAAGTGATAAATGTGCAATGTTAATTAGTCTGATATAATCACTTCATAAAGGAGACATCTATTTGAGCTAAGTAAAAATGAAAAAGCAACTCATCAAAATGTGTGTGATGCAGTTAATGCTGTGTCCAGAGACCAATTTATAGCATTATAATGTGTGTATTAGGAAAAATGCATCAATAATCTAATTTTCCACCAAAGACATAAGAAAAAATTAAGATTAAGAAATAGAAGGAAGTTGTGCTGTAATAAAAACTGAGGCAGAAGTGAATAAAACTGTAAATAGGAAAACACAAATAAGTCAATGGGATAAAACTAGTTTCTCACAATGATTTGAGGGCAAGGAGAATTTTACTGTATATCTCACCTTTTAATCAATTGATCTCTTATTTAACGTTAGAGGCTTTCTTAATATCATTCACTTCACTAAGAGATCAAAGAGAAAAATATCCTTCAATATACCCAGGAAGAACAGCTCTGTCAATTTGAAAACCTCTGTCAATTTGATTCCTCTGCTGTCAGTAGGGTCTGACCGGGGGCAGCCTTGGGCTGAGAGATCGACTATTGCCCCACAAATCCACCACTTGTATGCCCCGTGTTGGAGTATAATTGAGGACATGTGCGATGCTGCAGAACAAGACTGGGTCTCCCAGGAAGCTGCCACAGACAGTGTCCTGCCCTCAGACGGTGTGACACTGTCCGCCTCAGCCTCTGAGAGGTCAAGGAGGGAAGAACATTGCTTACAATTTCCATGGTGGATGTTTAAAGACCATGCAATGTAGGGTTTGAAATCATACACATTTTGATGAGTTGCATTTACATTTTTACCTATTCAAATATTTTTCCAAATTTTATCAAACTGTAATCAATAAATAAAACACTGGTTTTGGCGTTGACCCTTGGGAAAAGCTTTGAGCAGTGGTGGCGAACCTATGGCCCACGTGCTGCAGGGGGCTGTTTGTGTCACTGAAAGGAAAACGTTGAAGCAGAGATTGCTGAATTCTTTTCCTTTATCAGTCTTCCTATTTTAAAAATACCAAGCCTCCCGGTGTACAGCTGGACACGTGCTCACACAGAAGAAAGACCATATTCTGGGTTTGAACTCACCTCCCCCAAAGGTAGGAATGGCCAAATGTCTAAATGTTGGGTAATTACCTGTAATGTCAGCCTTCCCTTTGGGATTGTCTTAGTTACTTTTCTTTCACCTCCAAGACAAAATATTAATGTCCAAAGTTAAGCAAGGAAAGGTTTATTTAGCTCATAGTTTGTAGAGGTTTCAGTCCACAATTGGCTGGCTCCAAGGCAGAGTGGCAGAGAGGCAACAGTTCATGCCGGAAACAAACAAGGGATTTTAACAGTATCTTTCTGCTCCGTCAACCCTATCCAGGCTTCTCAGGGTGGGCAGCACTCACACCCTTATTCCCAGAGCCCTTGAGCCTAGCACTGCACCATGACTCAATCCCAGAATCACACACTCTAGATACAGCCACCTCTTAAAAAGCCCCACCTATGAGTGCAAGAGGCTTTGGGGGAAGATACAGACACAGCCATAATTGGAAGTACATTGATGACTGGAACTAACATGGCCACACTGAATATGAAATTTTTGCTACTAATGACAGAACAGAGGACAAATACCTGTTGGTACCTGAAGGTCATGAAACTTGGGATATCTACCTTAAAACTTTTCCACAAAGGAGAAAACTAACCTTCTTTTTACCTAAGTTATTATTACCTTGTATTTTCTGTCACTCATTGCTGAATAATTCTAATTGCTACAGGCATTTACCAATAATAAGCCCACATTATTTGTACTGGAAAATATTGAAAACATTCACTTTGAAAGTGGCAAAAGGGCTTAGAGGAATAAACTCATTTCTCCTCCGAAACTGAAGGCTCCTAAAAGATATCTGAGAACAGTTCAATATTCTCTCCCATGGGTGTGGATAGTTTTTTAATTGGATAAATTTTTATTAATCTTCAACAATTGATTCCAAGAAAATATGTTTTGATATTGGTCACTGCTGTCAATTTTTCTGATGAGCTGGTATGTTTTCTTCATCAACTTCCAAGTATAACTTTTTTCTTAAGAACAATCTTTTGGAGTAATTATATCACCATATAATGACTTATTAGTGTTTGATGCTGTTTTTTTTTTTTTTTTTTTTTAGGATTAATTATGCTCTCCCATATCTGTGAACTTTTCCATGAACAATTTTTTTTTGGAGCCAGGTTCTTGCTATATAGTTCATTCTGGGTTTGAACTCACTGCATAGCCCTTGAAATCATTATGTAGCTCAGGCTGGCCTTGAACTCACAGTGACCCTCCTGCCTCAGACTCCTGAGTTCTGGGATTACAGAAGTGTGTCACCACATCTGGCTTCTGTGGACATTTTTATGTCTCTGTTATACTGGCATTTGTTTGGGTTTCTCCAAAACCAACTATGCCTGAGTATATTTCCAATCCCTTTTTTCCTTAATTTGTTTTTAATTCACTTTCATGATGATTTTCTCTTTCATTTCTATAACATACAAATACATTACTTTGTGGAGTTAAATGAATGCTTCTTCCAAATGGTTGGTCATCAGTATGGCTAAGCTAGATGTTTAAGATATAGACTCTGCCATATGCGAATCCAGGTGTGCCATGTCCTTCCTGTCCACCCTCACGACTGTTCAGCGTGCCTACTCTGCTGGACAGCCTTGGTAGTGACTCCAGGGAGCAGAACATTGAGAGATTCATCAGGGGGTTTCTTCTTCATACCTATCATCACTAATATCTCATATTAATATTTGATATCCACAGTAACCTTCCTAGTTTGTCCTTTGTCTTTTCCATGCCTGGAATTCTGGTCTCTGTAATAAAGGATTGCTGGGCATGCCCTCCCATGAGATGGAAAACTTGCTGTTGGAGAAACTGAAGTATATTACAGCTTGGTATTCCCCTGTTTCAGTCTATGCTCCCTTGTGTTTATCCAGTGTGTCCCCACACAGGTAAGATGGGTGATAACAAGACTTTGGTTTTATTTACTGAGCATAGAAGGTGTTCTGATTTCTTTGTGCTTTCTGTGCAAGTGTGACATATTTTGATGGAAGGAATGCGAGCCATGTTGCCTTATACCTAGTGGGAATTTTACTGCACTGTGAAATGCAGTAACTCCAAATACAATAATCCAATTCCTTTCTTTGCTCCTTTTCTTTCCATATTTTTTTAACCTATATTAGGTTTAACTTGGGATCATTTACAGACCCTTTGGTAGATTCCTTAATGCCCCACACATCCCTACCTGGCTAATTTTAGACCTCGTGTGAAAGTTGTAACCCTTATTAAGTGGGAAGCATTTACAGGTTCCTATGTCCCCCATTGTACTGATGGTCATTTAAGGGCAGAGATACTTTTGCTCAATACTAGCTGGAGTCTCTCATCTAACAGAGACTTTACTTATGAGTGTGGCTAAAGGTGCTGTTACCTCTGGGGACACAGTTGTATCCTCAGGCCTCTTCTGCCCTTCAGCAGGACTGGACCCGTGATTCTTATGGCCCAGTGCAAAATGATAAGATGACGCTCTTTCTTCAAACAGCAGTGAAAAGTACGCATTTGAAATATTTTATCACATTTGATATGTATCATAGTGCAGACAACTGGTGCATGGGTAAAACTTATGAACTTACAATGGAAGAAATCAAATTTTAGTGTCAGGATGCTATAACACACAAAAAAATGAAGTGCGGTTAGTGTGATATTTTGATTAATAAGACTTTCCTGGCTTATTTTCTTTCTGCATTTCAAGCAAGTGACAGTCTAAGTAGAAGGATCATCAGTTATCCATTTGACCTCACTTGAAAGACACCAGTTTCAAAGATAAAGCTCTAAGGAATCTTGAGATCAGGACAGAGTTTTAACTAGGTATACGGTCTGTCTGTAGTAGGTCTTGTGTGCCTGTTGGGCTGTGTGTCCTGGGCTTGGATCCTCCTTGGAGCACATCCTTCCATTCCTCGCCCTCTTGATCCCTCAGTTTGGAAACAAGGCCAAGGCTCTATTACAAATACAAGAATTTCCTTTGCTCTTTTATGTATTTTCACCCTACATATCACTTACCTTTTAAATGTGAATTATAAAATAGAAAAACCATCCAATGCTCTTTGTTTTCATTTCATGCCATCTTTTATTTGTTCTTGACATTAGTAGAGTCAACAACTCTATAGTTTATACTGAATCTGTGATCTATGAAACCGTGAGTGAACATTCACTACAAGAGACCAGTGGAACCACAGAGCATTCTTTCCAACTTTTTCCTCATTTGACCCTGCATGCCCTTGTTTACGGTTCCAATCCATAGTGAGCCACTGCTATGAGTCAAACAGATGAGGTCATGAGGAGAGCAAATGCATTCACACTGTAATCCTCATATCCAGATGGGGCTGCATGTGCATATGGAGCCACCTCGGTGTGTGTGGTTGTGGGTTAATCAGAAGGGAGAAGGCAACAATCTTGGCTTCTGATGATCAGGTAGCTGAGCAATGGAGCTCCACTAGAGCTCCTCTGCCCTGCTAGGGAGTAAGGAAGTAGCAACCAAGTGATCATACAAAAAATAAATGTATGCAACTATTGAAATATGTGCTGGAACAAAAATGTCTAATTGAAGACCTCATCACCTAGATATGGTCATCGCATTAAAATCTAGAGAAATAATAATAACTAACATGGTGAAGAAGAAGAGTAGGACCCTGAGAAGTATAACACAAAGCACACACAAATTCCAAATAATGGTGGGAAATCTGGGTCGGACAAAAATCCCGAGGAGGCCCAGGTGCTATTCTGTTGTGGAGACAGGTGACAGATGGAGCAGTGATCACCACGGCGTGTATATCAGTCAGGGTTTACAAGAGAAACAGATACAACACAAGATATACAAATGTGCAGGATATTACAAGTTTGGCTTACAACAGTCAGCTGCAGAGTTGGATGAGGAAGCGTGCAGAAGGTGTTTGCATGCTGGAGATTGAAGAGCCCAGCCCCGGACCTGGAGCTCGCTGCAGTGTCAATGCAAGTCTGTATCAGGAGGCTGATGGATCTGCCATGGAATGCTGAAGAATCTATGATGAAGGCCGGAGAGCCTGCTCCAGAAGGCTGAAGAGTCCCAGGTGGAAGCCAAACAGTCTGCACCAGAAGCCAGGAGAAGACCAAGCTGAAGACGAAGACTGGAGCTCCTCCGAAGAACCAGCAGCCGGTCCTTTCTCAGTTCCCTTTTTTTATGCAGTCTACTTGCTCTGAGGGGTTGGGGGTGGTCCTCTGCACCCACACCCTCTGCATACCTTCCTCTTGCACAGGCTCGGGATGAATACAAAGTAAGCACCCTGGCTCCCTGCTGAGTCACTTAGTTAACCTTCTAAACTTCTCAAATTGACACAATAAACAACATCAGAAGGGGAAGGGCATGTCCTTTTTACCTCAAGATATAGAAACGCTGAGTCACTTAGCCAAACCTCTAGACTTCCCAAATTGACACAATGTATCAACCATAACAGCAAGGTGGTATCCATGCTAAGAGTGCTGGTCAACATTTGGAACCATGGGAAGCTCTACAAAGCCTTTACACAACAGACATGACCAGCACTGGTTTTTGAGTAAATGGCTGTGAGTACTTTGGAGACAAACAATGGGTTTTGTGTGAAGGGATCAAAGCAGATTTTAGGAAACCAACATCTGTCTCGAGGATCATACTTGGCACCAACACTCTGTAAGGTTTTTCTTTTGGAGCAAATGAGAAACAGGGAAGAAGTAAAAAGAGCCATTACTGCAGGTGCAGGAGGGCTGCATGGTAATGCAAGGACCCTCTGAAGGGGAAGCAGGGAGACAAAGACTTTATTGAGCTGGGTCGGGGGTGGGGTTTACATGGGCGGTCAAGGTGTCTTAACAAACGCTGGTTGGGCAGGTGTTATTGAGTGTGTGAAAAGGAAAAAGGAAGTTGAGGTTAGGTTGGGGGGGAAGAAGAAGGTGGACAATAGTTTTGAAGTGACATCTTGTTGTTTCGGGTCCCATGCCATGTTGGACCACCACCATGATGACTTGGCCGAGTTTTGTACAGGGGCAGAAACCCATCGCAGTCTAAGGAAGATATGATGGTCATTTGAGCTGCCGTGGTGGAGGAGGGAAAGGGAAGTGTGGACAACGAGCAGGGTTTGAAGGAAACCCAGGACCCACGTGAGGTCTGTAATGCAGCAAGGAAGCGGAGGTCAAGACAACTTATCTTTTGGCTGCTGGGACTGGAGGATGCTTTTGTCACCTCCCTGAGGGGACAGTGTTCTCCAATGCCAGGAGTAGGGATGTGTGCCTGCCTTGGAGCTTGTCCAGTCCGAGGTCCTGTTTCCTTTTTCACCTCCACTTCCCTGAAAATCCAGCCATTCTTAGTCTAGATGACATCACCACATTTTATTTTCTCTGTTTTCAATGACAATCTTTGTGCACTTTCCTTGAAAGGCTTTATAAATCACTGCCCAGCTATAAAACTGAATCAATCCAGAAGCCTTTCTGAAAAATCTTCTAGTCCTGACTGCCAGGACAAAGAGCAGGTGTGGTTTGACTTTCTACCGAAGACAGAGCTGTTGACCAGCTCTGCTTTTTGCATATGGATCAAAACACCCACACCTCCGTGTCAAATTAGTGTCCAAAGTTTCCAAACCTGCTTCACACTTCCTCTACCAAACCGCACAGCCTAGAGAAGGGGTGGGGAACCTGTGGCACCCGTGCCTCAGTGGGCTGTTTGTCACCAGTGAAAGCTCTCAAAGGTTCGTCATCACTGGTCTAGACCATAAGGGTAACCTTGCTTCCTGGCCATACTAACTCGTGCCTCTCTTCCTTCAAGCTCTCCCAGAGTGATCTTGAAAACACTGCAATAAAATCAGTATGATTCCTTAACTCTCTGCACCCCATCCCACTGCATTTTTTGTCATTCTCCACCATTTTCAGGTAAATCACATAATCCAATTTTCATGACATAACAGATCATCCTGGTGTACATGCTTCTCTGGAAACTTTATCCCACAGCAGGTCTGAACTTCAAGGTGCGTTCTCTTAAGCCTCCATGACTCTGCACAAGCTATTCCGTCTGCATGAAATAATCTGTCCTGGTTTACCTCCTGGAGGCTCTGGCAAGATGAACTATTTTCATCAGGGATCAAACTAATCTTGACTAAAACTGCAATCCCTTTTCAGGGCAGTCAAGGCTGCCCATCTCCCGAAGGTCACTGGCTGTAAGTATCTCTCTTTCTCTGCAGTGTCTACATCAGTGCAGAAAGCTACTGCTCAGTGTGGGTCAGGAAAAAGCAGTGACGACAGCTCCTTCTTCTCCAGCAGTCTCTGAGCTCAGGGGAATTCTCTGTCACCTGAGTGTCACTGTCACAGGAGGTGGGTGGAACAGAGGTCATTTGGGGGCCAGAATCTTCCCCTTCTTTTCCTCTTGCCCCACTCTCCCCTGTCCTTATTTGTTTGCCAGGTCTCCACTGGACAATGTTCCAGGGCAAGTCTCTCTTGATTTCTTCTTGACAAGAACACTTTTCTGAAGAAATGTCCTAGAAAAAGCAAAACATTCCTGTGGACCCCACATCCTCCATCTCATGGGGGCAGTTGTGTCTTCCAGGTGAGAGGAACCCTTGGTGGAGTTGGCTGTTCCATGTCTTTCCAGGTCAAAGCATGCTCTGGCACCTGCAAAGAGGAGGTGGCCAACCAAGAGCCCTGCTGGCTACACAGATAGCCCCTTGCTTGGATTTATTCTGACATATCCCTTTATCTAACTTCTAGTTTTCTGTAATCTTTCACAATTTCCTCATGTAGACTTGATAGAAATGAACACTAATTTGAAACAAAGAACCCCCCATTAGTATTTTCATGTATCCTATGAGTTAGCACATAAGTAGGTATAAAGCGAATCAGTAATAAATGTATTACCTTTGACTAAATGGTAGTGAAGTGCATTATGGGCCCAATACATACACATTATAGGTAAGCTAAAGTCCAGTACAACTGACTGCCATAAGTGAAACTACCGTAATTTTTTTTTTCCAGTACCAGGAATGGAACTCACGACCTTGAGCTTGCCAGGCAGGCGCTGTGCCACTGAGCTAAATCCCCAGCCCCTACTGTCATAATTTTAGATGAAAGCTAGAAAGAGTGAGGGAGAGAGGAGGAAGAGAGAAACAAATATTTCTGCTACTGCTGTTAATTCTAATTTTCTACTAAAATATTTTCGTTTTTGGAATTTTAAAAGATGAATTGGGTACGTACCATGAGCGATAGGTGATATTTCTTCAAAAAAGAGATCAGGCTAGTGGCAATCTTTCTTTCAACAATTTCAAGTTACTTTCTAGAGAGATCTGAGAGACTTGAATTTCTGGTTTAGGGCTCAGTCATGGCTTTATTGACACATTCTAAAGGGTCCTAAAATAAGAACTAATTTTCTTCCACTTCCTTTTATTAAATAATAACTTTTAAACATCCACACGAGTTATAGACAAGTGCCGAGAAGAAGGGTGGACGGAGGTCCACTTTGAAAAGTAGATGTAAAATGGTTTTGTGCCTCCTGGGAGGATGGGATGATAAAGAAAATCCCCTATTGGAAGACTGTAGGACTAGAGAAAGCAAAGCCATTTTCTCAAGAATATAGAGATTTCTTTATTTGCTTTCTCTTATTTTCCAGCCCACTGTGTATACTAAGGTTTGCCTTGGAGACCCTAATCCTGTCAAGATTATAAATGATTATTGGGGTTCCCTATCAGGTAGCCGGAGCTGGCCGGCTCCAATGAATATCTACCCAGGCCAGGAGTCTTGGTGCAGAATGGCATTGGCTCACGACCCTCAGCCTCCCAAGACCTCAGCCTCTCTCAGCTCATCTCTTCTGCTGCAATTTGGGCAGCCGTCTCTGAGTGAGGAAGATGCCGCCCCTGTGTAGGGGCCGGAGGTCCCCGCATCCTCCGGGGTTGCTCCTTGCATTTTCTAACAGCAGGTGTGATCTGGTGCATCCTATCTGTTAACTTATGCTTACAGCCATGGGGGACACCAAGTGCCACTCCTGGTTGTCACTAGGAGAGGTGGGTGTCAAAGGCAGCTTCCCTCACATGCAAAGTCCTAACTGGCAAGTGAATCAAACAAGTTAGACGAGGCACTGTGCTCTCTGCCGTTCAACTCTCCTCCTTGGTCATGTTTAAATAACATTTACCTGATTAAAGGCAACCAGCATCAGTGGTGGCTACGTGCATTCTGCCTGTACCTTCAAGAACTATATACACCATCTTGCCTCACTGCATATATTTGGGACGTTTTATAATAACAGAGAAAACTGCCTGCTAGACATACCTTACTATGGGAGACAGAAATTTTAAGGAATTATCCAAGTTTTACCTGTCTGCTATTCAGATTATCGTCAGTATCTATGAACACCTATTTTTAATCTTTCCCGCATTCTTCCTTGTTTGCTTTTTTGACTCAGTTTCTATGTGTGTGCACAAACCCTGTGTAGGAGTCCATCAGAATGGAGAGCGGCGCCCTTCCTGGTATCTGTGCTGTGTGGAATCACAAACAGGTTGAAACTAAACAATTAATACCCTTTTTTCTCAGCGGTGGTACGAATAGTGCCAATTTAATGCTGTTTAAGCTTATTATCTAATTGCACGCTTCTGCTGACTTCACAGACGGCATGACAGGAAGGCAGGCTCGCGCTATGTTCCTGCCGCAGTAGAATATTCAATTATTTGTTCCGACTCGTGTAATTCCCTGTATTCCAAGCTTGTTAATGTCATTACAGAGCTGAAATAAAGTGATTACTCTTAATGAGTATTTATCCGATAGGTAATGCAATTCCCGCACTCTCCAGCTGACAGTGGACGATTGTGGGTCTTGCTCAAACTCCCTTCCGCTCCCTCCCTCCACCCGAAGGTGCCCTCCCCCAACTCTTGACTTTGCTGCCAGGGAGGCAGCATCGCACTGCAGTGCTCTGTGAAATGCTGTCAGAGGATGGGAAAAATAAAAATCTTTAAAAAGCAGGAAAAGGAAGAATTGCACCTTCCCCTGGCAGAGCTCCACTTAATGGCCAGTGCCCCCACTCGCTGCCCGTGATGACAGCTTGCGCTAAATGATAATGGCATGCCTGCTGTTGGGTTTGCCCGCTTATGTTATTTCTCTTGACATGGTTCTGGGGAAGGCCTAATTTTTTTGACATTTGACCATGCAAATTTGAGTCCTGATACATTATTCTGCATTTACATCCTCCCAGTGTTGCTGTTTAAAATGTGCTACAAGCTCCAGGAGCTCAGCTAATAAAGGCCACCGAATGAAAGGAAGTTAAATATGAATGCAAGAGGGCCGCTAAATGAAGGGCTGGCGTGCGGAGCTCAGAGATGACCTTCTGGAGACGAATGAGGGGAAAACCCTTTCTAAAGCAAATGGTAAAGAATGTAACGTCCTTTTTTTGTAGCATATTTTTAAAGAGTCTCCACTATAGACCAAAAGCAGAGGAAAAAAACCCAAACCCGTTATATTTTACATGGGGGTTTTTCTACGTAGCTTATCAGCTACTGCATTATTTACTAATTGCAAGGTGGCTCTGGCTTCTTGGACTGGGGATTATGATTCCGCAGGAAGTGTCTTTGACTACCCATCAGGGATACACAGTCGCTAAACTTACCGAATTCTTTCAGGACATCAAGCACCATGCTTTTTGTATTCAAGGAAAGATTTCACAATTGCCAGGTTTTGTGGTCTTCAATCAAATCAAATTTCATCTTTTATTACCTACAGCTCTCAATCATAATTCCAATGTGACAATAAAAATGAGAAAAACATTTAAGTACTCAACAATAATAGTAATTATATTGAATTGACTTAAAAGTTATTCAGTATAAACACCAAATACAAATAATTGTAGAAGATAATTGTTCGCAAATTTTGTTATGGGTATCAACATTAATAAAGGCATTTCCTTAAAATGACCTCTTGTTCTACTATGTTTTGAAAGAGAAAAAAAATTGCTTATTATTTATCCATACTTATACTTTTGTTACTAATTCAGTTCACTAAAATGTATTTCTTTAAACATTTAGAAATTCTTTTTTCTATCAAGGCTTTCTTTTCAATAATTACATCAAAATAAATTCCCCAATAAAATAATTGGGCTTTCATTTTGCTAAGTAGTAAGAATATTTCAGGGGCTGGGGATATAGCTCAGTGGCAGAGCACCTGTCTGGCAAGCACGAGGTTGTGCATTCAATTATCGGTACCAAAAAATAAAAAATAGAAAAAAAGAATATTTCAGAAAATCCTCTTTGAAATCAGTAAGTGGACAGCACTGCCATCTTTTTCTCTATCTCTGTCTTTTTCATTTCTTTTTCTTTCCCTCTTTCACTGTTTTCTCTCCCTCCTTTCCTTGCTTCCCTTTTTTTCCTTCCCTCCTTCCTTCCTTCCTATCTTCCTTCCTTCTTTCCTTTCTTCCTTCCTCCCTACTTTCCTACCTTCTTCCTTCTTTCTTTCATTTTTACAAACTTCTATATCTACGATCTGTCTTCCTATCATACATCTGTATTTATCATTTAGCTATGTATCTATCTGTTACCACCTCTATCTATCTACCAACATCATCTATGTATGTCACAGGTTGGATGTTGAAGCGATTACAAAAATTAATAAGATGAAGCCTCTAAGCATAAGAATTTTATAATACGAAGGAGCAATTAGGTGACTAGTGTAAGATACAGGAAACAAATTGCTTTCAAAGAATCACTCTCATTTCCAAAAGATTAATTCACTTGCTGAAGATCAAGATCAGAAAACACAGCCACCTGCCACCTTCCCTCTTGCACAGGAGCCAAGAAAATTATAGACAAGGCCCCCACATCCTGAAACTCCTTCAAAACTTCCGGTCACCAGGCAAGCTCTGTGACTCGGTATTATACACATACTGCATGCAAAAGCCTGCCCCCAAAGAGTCAGTCCACAGCAGCACTTCAGAGAGCACCTCCTACAAATTTTGGAATTAGGAAATGATAGAGTCCACTTGATTTGATCTTCAACAAAAGTATGAGGCAATGCATAACTAAATTCTATGTATGTCTTGTGTATTTTATTTAATGTTTTAAACATTAATAGTAATCAGATCAGTGACAATGTCATTACAAGATCTGCTTTCCAACAAAATGACTAAAAGAAAGGAAAAGTGATTTCCTTTCTGTGAAGCCCCTGGCACAGGTCCTGAGGCTCAGCGATGGTGACATGGCTCAAACTCTCCCATCATCAGTCCGAGTCCCTGTAACGATGAGTATGTGTGTGTGGACCGCATAAGGCAGGCCATTATTGCATGGAGGATACTGAGGAAGAATACTGTACCATCCCTACCATGACTACACAGGTGTATAACCAAATTATCAGGTACAATGATTTATGCTTTCTCTGGTCACATGCATTTCACCGCATTCTCCAACCTGACATCCTTTCTGTTAAAGGTTGACCAACATCATTGGTGTTTCCAGCAGGGCAGTGTGCTGTGGTCTGAACCCTTTTTAACCCACCTATATTTTTGAAGAAAACTTGTTAGACATAGAAATGTAGGTTACCAGTTTGTTTCTTCTGTTGTTTCTTTTATTTCAAGATTTTAAAAATGTTATTCCACTGCTTCTTTTCAGAAATCAGCTCTCATTCTGACTGTTGGTCTGCAGAAAGACATTTACCATAGGTATTCTTCCTGATTTTAAGTGTTTTCTTTGCCTATAACTTTAGTACTAGCTTTCATATGTCTACATGAAATTTTATTTCTGCTTTGTCATTTTCCCAGAAATTATTTAGGCCAGGAAGTAAAGCCCGGAAATTAGTTTATCTTGGATTACATTGAACTTATTCAATCTAGAGAGGGTGTTCTCTCTGATACTTTGAGAGTTTTCTGGAAATTTTGCTCAGATATTGCTTATTTTGCATTCTCTTTTTTCCATTCTTGGAACCTGACTACACATTTGCTAGATTCTTATTTATTTCCCACATTTAATACATTTTCTTGTTATGTTTCAGGTTGAGTATTTTCTCAACCTGTCAAGTTTTCTAATGTATCTTTTGCTGAGATTTGTAGGATTTCAATTCATCAATGAGATTCTATCATGATTTATGTAGGCTAGCTTATAATAATGTTTCCTACATTTTCCACATTCTAGTTATTGTTTGAACATTCTATATTTGCATGTTAACTATTCCTCTTATTGGCTTTAAAATATCAGTGGTATTTTCTGTAAACTATAATGTACATTTTAATAGGACCACTTATCCCCAGCCGGTGTTCTTGGTTTCAGTTATCTGTGATCAACTGAAGTCCAGAAATGTTAAGGTGAAATTTCAAGGAAAAAGCAATTCATCAGTTGAAACAAACTTCTATTACCCTCTATTTCTGTAATTGTTTAACGTTGTTATTTTTGTTCATGCCTTACTGCACTAAATTTTAAAATTTATCATGTGAGTATATTTAGATGATAAAACATTACATACATTCCTCTATGGATATGTACACTTCTCTGCATATGTATATATACTTCTTTCACTCTCTCTCTCTCTGTCTCTCTCTGTCTCTGTCTCTGTCTCTGTCTCTCTCTCTCTCTCTCTCTATATATATATATATAAAACACATTGAAAATGTTTGAACTTTCAGAGAAGTTAAAATTGACTAGTTAAGGTATATATATGATAGGGGGCAATTTCCCTTAAAGATAAGATACAGGGTTACTATATGAATCTCTTGATTAGTCAATTTTTAACTTCCCTGAAAGTTCAGACATTTTCATTTGTGTGCTGGACATTGTGAGAATTACATTGTAGTGCTTGAGTATTCTATGACATTCTGCTATAAAATTGTCACTTGAGTTAAATTGTAAATGGACTAATTACCTTGATCCTGCCAAGGCCTAGGTTAGAAGTTCTCAGGCTTGTTCAATTCCAATTTTGTCTTATTCCCAGGAGTCTGTATTCTTAAAATATGGTCCTTGATTTCTAAAAAAAATCCGTCTTGTTAGACAAGGCCATTCTCCTTTCAGCAGCCTAAGCATGCACCTCTCCCAATCACTGAATTCTCCAGAACATCTGCTCTACCTCCCCTCCTAACCAATGGCCAGTTGACCAAGAGCCACAGAAGCTATGATTAGGCAGACTTTTAGGATTTCCTTTGCACAGTTTGCCTGTCTTCACTGTCTTCTGAGTTTCTGAGGAGCCCTCTTCGACTAGAGAAACCACCACTAGAGAAACCACCACTCACCAATCACTTAACCCTTTGATTGCTTCCCTCTAAATTTTGGCACAGAAAATATTCCCAAAAGGAAATCCAGCATACATACAGGGCACATGTGTGGGCTCCAGGATTGTGGCCCTGAGTTACAGTTCTCATTCTGTAATCAATTGTTGTGAGGATTCTTGTTTAGCTTTTACCATCTATGGATGGATGACAAACATAATACCAGGTATTCTATCACATATGGGGCCAGATATCTTTCTGAACTCCATTTTTATTTTGAGGTTTACTAGATTATTAATAGAAAGTATTACATGCAAATCTGTATGTAAGAATTCATTAAATATTTTCTGGAAACTAACACCACTTATTTACATATTTTTTCAGTCATAAAAAGATTATGACATCTGTTTGTAAAAAATAAAATAATGTTACATATGTTTGAAATTTTTGATTTTTAAATACTAAATATATCAATTAAAATTTCCATGTGCAATTTTAGTTTTAGTAATTTATCTATGCATTTATTTCAATTTATTTGTATGTGGTAAGGATAGTGCCTAAAGAATTCATGTTTAATTTTAATTATGTTTTATAGTTGTATAACTTTCATTCTTTTCTCAGTTAAAGATTTTACCTTTAAAATTTGATCTATTGTTGACAATAACACAACATTCTCTCCTGTTTGACGTTTTCTTGGCATCATTATGCCACCTTCTTTTTTTTTTTATTTTAAGGATAAAAGGAGGGAAACATTAACAGACATACAACATTTTACAACATATCACAAGCACAATACAGACAATACAGAGTTACAAACAAAGTGGTAGGGAATTAACAATGGTGGTACAGCCACCTTCTTTTATCACTTACATCTGCTAATATAAGCAGATGTTTTAATCCAGAATCACATTTTCTATAATTTTAGAAAGAAATGCAATGTTCACATGTTTACTATGCTCGGGTAATTTCTAATATCAATCTTATATTTATTGTCGCTTGCTTTTTAAATTTTTTCCAGCTTCCTCTTCTAATCATTTGCTAGTTTGCATTGGGTGGTCTTTAATTCACTTTTAAATTCTTCACTCATTAACTGAAAAATCCAACTGAAACCTATCTTCCAATGATGACTCAAATTCCCTAAGGTGAGTCCATCAATTTCTATTTCTTTCATAACATACAATAAAATAACAACTATGCTCTTATAGTTAGAAGTTTTTCTTATTCAATTACTCTGATACTTTATTCTCTCATATCTCAGAAATACCAAGTCTATTCTTCTGATGATTTAGAATTTCAAATTTAGATTTGAAACTTTATCCCTTAATGTAAAAATTATTGCCTGTTCCTCATGTAATAACTCATCATTATTATTGACTGAGTTATATTTTATAAAAGGTAAATATTTCCTCATGACTTTTTCTTTCATAAACTGTCTTGCCTGATTTTAATACCACTCCCAATGTAATGGCTCTAAGTCCACTTGCTAAAAGAATTTACTCAGTAGAAACTATGAATAAAACATTTTCTGTACTTTCATATTTCTCAAATTATGAAAAATATGTATTTTTAAATTCTCCATGGAAAACTGAACAAAGGAATGAACTGATAAAAATTTTCTGATAAATACTCATTTTCTTACAAAAACTAGACATGTCAGTTATCCTTAGCTTCCATGGTTGGAGGTGAAAAGTCTGGCAGTAATATCCTTCTCATTACTTCAAACGTAAAGTTTAGTTGATGGGTGAGTAACAGAACAAAGAAAAGCAAGAATTTTCTTAGGGTATTGGTATACGTTGTGTTTCTTAATATTTTACTGCAATTGAAAAAGACTTCTTAAATAGAAGACACAATTTCTTTTTCTTTAAAGTCATTTTGCCTTATTATTATGTCTTAATCCATTTGATTTTATCTACTTTTTCTTTTTTCTCTCTAAAACTTCTAGTAATTTTAGATTTTTCTCACTTGCCCTGCCAGTGTTTCAACTTTATATTAATTATCCCAATTTTTTTCATTTTTTCTGTATTTCTCTGAAAAACATTTTCCATTTGATATTATAAAATTTAATTGTTTTTTAAAAACAAATCATTCCATTTTTGTTGCACTCATTACATGGTTTTGTATTTTTATATTTCCATTATTAAATACAATTTTGCTTTAAAAGACTTCTGAACCTATAGGAATTTAGGTGTAGGATATTACAATTGTTTTGGTTTGTTCTGAGACAGGAGCTCACTATATAGTGCTGGCTGGCTTCAAACTCACTGTATAGCCCAGGCTGGCCTCAAATTCATAGCGATCCTTCTGCCTCAGCCTCCTGAATGCTGGGGTTACAGGCATGCACCACCCCCGCCTAATTTTTATTAGCTAACCACTATATTATATTTCACTTAGATATCCTTAGTTCTTATCCTATGGCCTTTTACTTTTTGCATTCCCCAATCAACTTTTGAGTCTCATAATGTGTTGGTCACCAGGTCCTCTTGTATTTCACATGACTGACATGACCTTCACAGTTTTGAGGCATTCTAAACTAGTACTTTACAGGTTCCTCCAGCTGGGGTTTGCCTTATGTTTTCTTATTATTAGCCCGAAGTTGTGTTCCTGGAAGACAGAGCACGGAGGTGAAGTAGCGCTATTACGTCACAACAAGCATGCACAGCATCCGTGTGTGGTGTTAACGTTAATCATGTGGCTGGGCTACAGTTCATGGGGTTTCTCCCCTGTGCAGTTTCTCTTTTTTCTCTTTCTCTACCGTGCTCTTTGGAGGAACATTGGCCCTGCAGACCATGCTTACCGACCTGAGAGGAAAGTTCTGTTTCCTTGAAAGGCAGAGTAGCCACAAAAATTATTTGGAATTCACCTTCAGGAGATTTGTCTTCCTTTCTCAATTTATTTGCATATTTAAACATCTATTTATATTACATGAATTCATAGATATTTATTTTGTAATGCAGGGTTGTAATGCAGTCTCTCTCTATCTGTCTGTGTCTCTCTCTGTCTCTCTCTCTTTATCTCTCTAGCTCCCTCTTTGTCTCTCTCTCTCCCTGTCTCTCTGTTTCTTTGTCTTTTTTGTCTCTCTCTGTCAGTCTGTCTGTCTGTCTATCTCTCTCTCTCTCACATTTGTTCACTGGGAATGAATTCACACACCCTCACCATAATCATGGGCTTTTCTTTTCTTTCCTTTTTCCCATTTTTGTACTTTCTGGCACTGGTAGATATTCGAGGCTCACATGGCGTATCCCATACCCTAGTCTGCCGTCAGCCTGTCTCCCATGGAAACCTGGATATTTCACAGACGAATGATACTGGAAATCCAAGATCTGGTTGTGCTTGTCAGTAATGAGCAGCATTGTTTCTACACCCTTTCATATGACATAGAGTACAATGTATCTTTTCATGCTAAAGCTCATCTACGAAATTATCTACAAATAGGACGTCTGCAGCTAGCAATCTGTACCCTATCAAGGAAAAATGAGTTCAGCTTGGTTTCTCCAGTTATACTCATTTTCACACAGGGGACTCGGCAGCCTCATCCCTTTGCTCTCTCTAACTACTCTGACAGTGGCACATGTACCCCTGGTTACTTCGCAGTTTAACTTACACATTTCACTGGTTGATTTTGGTGCCAACTTGACTGTATTTAGGGGTAGTTGGGGAACTGGTAAAACAATTTTATTCTTAATGCTTCCGTGGGTTTGGAGCTCATCCTTCTCCCACTGAAGGAAAACTCAGGTGGTTTGCCTTTGATGAGGTTGAGCTTCCCCAGGCTGTCTCTAAGGCCATTTCCAGGGAAGGTTGGATGTGAGCATGTAGGCTGAGTAGGGAAGGTCTTCCTCCATGGTACTAGCACCATCCAGTTGGACATGGACCAACATGGAACAAAATGGTGCAAAAAGATTGATTCTCACCTCTTTACTGAACCCGACATTCTCTTCCCATGCCAATGAACGTCAGAACTCCACTCTGCACTTTGACTATAGACCTCACAACAGCTCTGTCTCTGCCTGGCTTTGGACTGAGAGACACACCACTAGCTGTCTCAGTTCTGAATCCTTGGGACTCAGCTGAAGCCATGCCACCTGCCAACTTCCCTCCTTCTCTGTCTTGCAGCTGGCCTACCTGGAGCTTTTCTGCTTCCGTGATTGTGTCACTCAGTTCTCCTGAGAAGCCCTGTTTTAGCTCTGTCTGCCTGGAGAAATCTGAGTAAAACGTGTGTGTGTGTGTGTGTGTGTGTTGCCAACCCTCATCTGTGGAGGGAAGGTCATCAGCTTCATCACCATTATGGTCCTCGTGTTATGTAGAAACTCATTTTACCTTTAGCTCAGAGCTTACTCCTGTCTAGAATTAAGAAAGTCAGCATCTTTCAAATCAGCCTTCATCAGTTAGCTTGTGCTTCTAAGGCATAGGTATTTATTGTCACGCCCAGTATTCCCTCCAGAAGTGCCCCTATCTGTGAAATGAATCTTTAAAATTGGCGTGTGCTACTAGTTATTCTATGTGCAATGAGTTCTCGCAAACATATACTGTCATATATTTACCATTACAGTGTCACACAAAGTGGTGTCACTGCTGAAGAAAACTCCTGCTCCACCTATTCGTTCTTACCCCTTCACCCTAAGCCTGCGAACCTCTGATCTTTTGTTCATACATACACTTTTGCCTTTTCCAGAATATCACTTAAATGAGGTTATATGGTTTATTCCCTTTCAGGTTTGTTTTATTTACCTAGCAGTATTCGTTCACAATCTTCCCATATCTCTTCTCAACTTGGTGGTTCAATTAGTTTAATCACATCATTGAATGCATGAGCCATAGTTTAATTATACAATAGCTATGGCAAGGATACAATAGTTGTTTCTAATTTGGGTAAATTATGGGTAAGAAGCTACAAACATTTTTCTTCAGATTTTTATGTGTGCATATGTATTCTATTGATGTCTGGTGTTTATTGAGGGAAACAGTTAATGATTAAAAGTTTTTTTATATTTTGACCAATTTTACATGCTTATATCTGATAATCTGAGCAATTTATGTGGTTTTGTTGTTGTTGTTGTTGTTTTTCCAGTACTGGGAATTGAACTCGTGACCTTGCGCTTGCCAGGCAAGCGCTGTGCCGCTGAGCTAAATCGCCAGCCCAGAGCAATTTATGTGAAGACAGCAATTTGCATTATAACGATCATTGGTGAATTCCCACAATCCTGTCTACTGAAACTATGTATTGTCTCTAAATTCTTTCAAATTATTATTTTCTTATTCCCTTTAATGGTTTGATCAATCTTCTATTCTTACATCTGGTAAACTGAGCAACTTTTTTGAAGATAACAATATGTAACATAATAACAACTGTTAATCCCTATCATTTGGTTTGAAACCCTGTACCATTTTTAATGTCCTTACTTTGTTTTGTTTCCATTTTGTTATTGTTCTTCTTTTTTGTTTTACTATTCTCTTTGGAATAAATACCAATACTGCAATTTCTGGGTGACAGGATAAGACAATGCTTAGCTATTTATAAACCCAACATAAGTACTCAAAAGAAGCTATATCATTTCATTCCTAACAGAAATGAATGAGAAATTCTGTTACTTTTCATCTTTAACAGCAATTAGTATTGTCAAATTCTGTGGACTCAGGGCATTCTAATAGTTATATTGGCATCTCAAAATATATCTCTTTGGAAATGCCATACATTCACATACAGAAAACCCTAACAACACTACAAACATCTTCCAGAGAAAATCACAAATTCAGCAAAGTTGCAGGATACAAAATGAGTGCTGAAAATCAGTTATATTTCTGTGCACTAACAATGATCTTTCTGAGAAGAACACACTTATCCAAGGTGAAAAGCTTTTACATGGAGTCTATTTGTCTCCTTGAAAGTGGATATTAACAATTGGCAAGCCGTCTTGTGCCTATAGACCAGAAGAAGTTATAGTGTTAAAATACCCATGCTACTCAAAGCGCTGTACAGATGCAATGCTCACTCCATCAAAATTCCAATGACATTTTGAATGGAAATGAAAAAGTCCTAAAATTATATGGAACCACAAAACATCTGATAGCTGTGGGAATCTAAACATAGAGAACAAGCTCAAATTATTGCCCTGCTTGGCTTTCAGGGAAAGCTGCAATAATTAGTAGTATGATACTGGTGTAAAGGTGGATATACAGACTGAAAGAACACAATAAAGAGTCCAGAAATAAATCCATGCATATATGTAAAACAGACTTTCAGTGAGGGTGACAAGGGTACTCAAGGGGTAAAGGGTATTCGCTTCAATAAATGTCACTGCAAAAACTGGATTTCTGTGGCAGAAAAATAAAACTGGAACTTTATCAAATGCCATGCAAAGAAACTTATTTCAAGGTAATGTTATGGTGCTGGGTACTGTGTTCAGCAGCAGTGAAAAGGGGCCAAGACTGGGAGACGAGAGATTTAAATGTAAAACTCCTGGAAGAAAACAGGGGAGAACTCCTGCCATTGGCCTTGTCAGTAATGTCTTGACTCTGCTACCAAAAAGAGCAGAGACACAAGCAAAGCTAAACAGCAAAAATACATCCAACTAAGATGCTTCTCCACAGCCAAAGAAACAATCCACAGATCAAAATTAACGCCCAAAATCAAATAAAGTATTTGCGGCTTCAATCTGAAATTTCCCAACAAAAGGATGTGGAGAATATTTTTTTGCTATATCCGTACCTTCTTTGGTCAGAAATCTACTCAGAGCTTTTGCTCAATTTTTATTGGGGGTGTCTATTTTTCTACTATTGAGATTTAGGAGTTCTTTGTTTATTTGTTAGATGTCTTTTGGAAATAATATTCTTCAGCCTTTTCATTGTCCTAGTAGGATCTTTTACAAGCTGTTTTTATTTTTTTAATTTCCAAATTATTATAGATGATAATGACATATGATCTTATGTAGTGAAATTTTATTGCCCCTGAAAATCAGAAATTCAAAAAGGACATTGACTTTCTCCTTTGTGCTCTATAGTATTGTTTTTCTGTTTCACATCTTTGAGTTAATTTTTATAAAATGTTTCTATCTAAATGTGTTTTTAATGTAAACGTCCACCTCGTCCCTGTCCACTTCTTGCCACAATGAGGATTTCCCTATTGAATTCCACTTGCTTCGTGAGAAAACAGCTGTACACCTTCTCATGAGTTTCTGCATGAGTTGTATCTGTTCCATCAACCTCCATGCTTACTTCCCATCAATACCTCATTGCCACAATGCCTGTAGCTTTATGGTTGACCTTGAAGTCAGAGAGTGAGGCTCTGCTTGTCCTTCGGCCCTGTGTTGGCTATTCTAGCCCTCTTGCTTTCTATGGCTTCTAATCAGATTTCCATGACAAGATACAAACACACTCAATGGGCTTGCTGCTGTTTTAACTGGGGTTGATATCTTCCTAAGATTGAACCTTCTCATCCATAATCACAGACAATCTTTCCATTGCTTTTAGTCTTTGACTTGCTTTTTGTTTGCTTTGCTTCTTCAGCGCCAACGATCAAACTCAGGGCCTTGTTCATGCTGGACAGTGCTCTCCCATGGAAATCCAGCCCCAGCCTGTCTTGGAGTTCCTTCATCAGAATTTTATATTTTTCTACAAGTGGATCCTCCACCTATTTTGCAGACATAGACCTATTTCATTTTTGTCTGGTGACATTGTAAGTAATAATTTATTTTTAGTTTCAAATCGCAATTAAAATGATTTCAAAAGGGGATTCCAGCTGCTACCCTCACGTGAAACACGTAGGAACACCTGTTTCCACTGATCTTCCTGGCTGTTCTCAGGTATGCTCTGGGTCTTTGTCTGACTTAACCTCTTTCCCTGCAGCCTTTGCTGAGCAGGAGCAGATCCCGCTGCACTGCACCTGCCTTGCTTCGGTCCATATGGTCACCAGGTGACCCGACACACAGCGAATAACCTGTAGAAGCCAGAGCAAGAAGGGTCAGGGCGCAGTGCACGCCACCTTACTCCTAACCTGGGGCTGGTTAGTTTACTTGTGAAACAATGCTGAAAACATCTGGCGTTCTTATTTGAAATGGTGTTTGTTTCATTTACTTGTCATTCTCCTCACTGCTTGGAATATATTTTCCAATTGATGAATGAATTCAGCTTATCAACCTGATGAAATGCTTCAATTTTAGAAGTTAGTACGTTTTCCTTGACAACACAACATCTCACAGCTGCGCCCAAATATAGTCAGGCAACACCAGAATCCGAAATGTGCTTCCTTGGCATTTACCGGTATGAGGTCACGATGTCACTCTGTCCTCAGCAGGCAGCCAGGAGCAGCTCAGGACTCCGGGAATGAGGCAGGCGGGTGTGATGGTGGAGAAGAAGTAGGAATGGCAGTCTTAGTTCTTACAGGTTTCAAAGCTGCAAGCTGAGTTCAAGACTAGGATGCTACAGGCAGGGGTCACAGCGGAAACATCCATACTTAGGAGCTGTCAGAGCAATGCCTCACCATCATCAAAACCCAAGGCACCTCAGCCCCAACCCGAGTTCAGGTTAAGCAGCATTTCCCCAGGTGGACACCCTGTACCTCCAGTACTTCAAGCTCTGCGTAGTATACCGTGAGCAGTCTCATGGTGCAGTGTGAGTTCTTCTGGACAGCGTATGGTGACCACCACTGTGAAGTTATTTGTGTGATTGTAGACTCTCTCCCCAGGGTAATGCATACTTCTAGAGTTCAGGGCTGGGACTGTGTGTGCTGTCTGGCCCTTGGTCTTTGATCCAAGCTTAGTGCTTGGCCCCTAACAGACTGAACTTCAGTGCATGGGTGACTGAATGCCCAGCTGCAACCTAACCAGTAGCTTGACCTCTGAGGGAAAGTTGTATTCGGCTGGAACCGAAGCAAACCCTGGGCTTGCGTCTTCCTGATGTTTTCCTGCTTCTCTGTCCACCAGCTCCCTACTAAGCCCTCTGGTACCAAGACCTTGGCTGGGGAGACACTTTAGAAAGCCCTGGTCTGTGCTCTCATACTTGCTCCTTAGAGAACACCCTGGATGTGTGCAGATGAGAGCGGCCCTGGGTGGCTAACCTGCTAGTCTTAGGCCTGCATTTTCTTGATCTCACAATATCAGAAAAAGAAAACCTGGCAGAACACATAGCAGCTTCTCTCTGGGTTGACTTTCAGTCTAGGGGCATCACATTCTGCAAGTGTGTTCAGGAAGGACTGAGCACAGGTACCCAGGCATGGGACTGCTCAGAAGGAGCCTGCATCCTCGCTGGGGAAAGGACAGGTGTCAGACAATCATTGGGTGTTTACACTTGCAATGGTGAGCCACTCCCTGAGCAGGCTCCGTGAAGGATAGTGGGGCATTCAAGCACTGGGTTCCAACGGATCCAGACTGACTCACATAACTTTGTACAGTTACTTATTCAAAAATTAAGATATGGATTCTAATCCTGTGCCCTTTTAGCATAAATGTATAGGAAATGTTACCTGAGAAAAATATTGTGTGTACATAAAAAGAATAAATACCAAAGCAGCAATATCAAAATACAACCGGCATGTTAAAGGAGCAGGAAGACCAGGGCACTGAGAGCTGGAATCCGAATGTTGACCAGCAGCACCACGTTGTCTAGTTGTATCTCTTCTCTAAACCTTGATTAGCTCCTGAACCAAGGAGCCCCTCCACAGAGGCTGGCTATTCTGCAGGGTCACACAGCAGCAGTTACGCTGTTCGTTGAGGTTAGAGTAGGAAGGGTGATGAGCAGAGACTGGTAACTAAATGTTGAATGTGGACAAAGTTTACATTTTCCGTCAAATCAGCTCAGGTTCTCCTAAAACTTGATGGATGTGTACTTCAGGTGGTCAGTGAATACAAATAGAATACTGAAGGGGATATCCACATAAAAAGGAGTATACTTCTATTTTAATTCCTATTGATTTGCATTCTAAGTCAGCTTATTTGAGACTGGTCAGGGAGTTTCTTGGATTCTTCAAGCCCTGTTTGCATAACACCGAGGATCACAAAACTACAAGACATACCAAGGAGAAAGAATTTCTAATAACTCCATAAAGGAACTTCTATAAGGGTACAACATCCATCATGTTGTCATCAATTTTATGGTTAACACTAAGTTTGAAAACAGCTTCAATAAAATTTGAAATCTAAAATGTGGTTCTCGAAACACATTTCAATACATCAACATTCTACAGGATTTCATCAGTAGTTATTACAGCTGTGTCTGTCACAGGGAAATCTGTCTAATAACATGTCAACACAGTGAGTCTCAGGCGCTCTGAATACTGTGTGTAGCAGACACTTTGGAAACCCAGGCAAGTGGAAGGTTTAGGTATGTATTTGTGTTAAAGCAGTAATGTGCGAAGTGAGATAAATAATTACACTGATGACTTACGTAAGTGTGTAATTCATAAATTAAATTAGATAACAATATGAGAATGTGAAAACCATGTGCTCCTGACAGGCAGTAGACACTGGGTAAGTGGAATCATTTTGAAGTTTAAGAAACAATAGGAAGTTCACTGGGAACATCAGAAAAAACCGTAAGTCTAAATCACTTCAGGACTCAGAAGGTAGGAAAAGAATTGCTGATGACAAGATAATGGAAGAAAACAATGCTTGGATTGACCTGAGAAATTTAACAGTTTGGTTGAGTCTTTGATATTGAATATTTCCAGGCTGATGGGGAGTAATACACACAATGGCTTTTTATGTGACAGTGCTCAGAGAAATCTTAACACACACCTATTCCACAACACAGGGTTTGCATGTTCAGCTGATTCATCTCAACTTCTAGAAAGGTGGGACCGTGCATATAGATCAAGGTGGTCCCCAGTCTCTGTCCTGGAAGTAAACCTTTGAGTTAGAACACAGGGAGTGTCCATTTTATCCTTTTTTAATCTCTTTTTTTCCTGTTCCCTTCCTCCATTTCCCCTTCCCCTTCACTAGTTCCTCTCTCCTTTTTGAACAATTTTTCCCATTTCACACAAGCACAAATCCCCTATGATGAATATGATCATGATGTATATCTGAAATGTACCAATAAACTTAATTTTTAAAAAAGAACACAGAAGTGCTTCCCAGATTATATACACAGGGGTTTAATCAGAAGCGACCAAGGGTACGATGTGAGCTCACACACCTCTTTAGCTAACAAGGAGAACAGTGCTCCAATGCAGCCAGCAAAAGCACTACAGCCACACCAGTCTTACTAACCAATTGCACTGTTGTTGAGTTCAAAACTAGTGAATACAAAGCCTCCCAAAAATATCAGTCAATGAGACAAACTTCCTTTTGGACAGCAGACCATCTTGGATTCACTGAACTTACAGGTGCCATATGGGGTGCTAACCTGCCAATGGACTCTCTGTCTATGTTGGGGTGATTCTCAGCCCAAGGGAAAAGTAGTATCATTACTCTCACCTTTGATAAGTACATTAATAGATTACACTACAGCCTCATGAGCGGAGGAAATTTTTTAAATGTATACACAGTTCAGCAACTATCACCACAATCTGACTTCTTGCCTAGCGTCACATTTCCAAGGTTTGTCTGTACTGAAGCACAAACCAGTTCTTCATTAATTCTTCATGTTGCCTAGTGATATCCACTGTGCTTGCAGGAAGCTTTATCTGCTCACCTGTTTATAAACAGTGTCTTTACTTTTGAATACTACAAATAATCCTGCTATCAACACTTAAGTACACTTTCTTGCAGATGTATAGTTTTACATTTTGGCTTAATAACTACCAGTAGAATTTGTTGGGCATATTTTAACACTATAATGAATACACTGAGAAATTTTCAAACTGTTTTACTGTACTAAAAATGGCTTCACTATTCTGTATTCTCACAAGAAAATTGCAAGTATCAAAATCCTTACCTATCCTCACCAACAGGTGTTAATATCTTTTGCATTGTATCCATTGCAGCTTACTATGTAATGAAGTTGTACTTCATTGTGATTTTGATTTATATTTCCCTGGCAACTAGTGAGCCAATCCCTTTTTCGTGTGCTTGTTTACTCCTTGTATATCAGCTTTAGACAAAGTCCATTGATGTGTCCTTTCAACTCCAGCTGGGCTATACTTTTGCTGTTGTTATTTTATAAGAGATCTTTCTATATACTTGATGCAAGTTCACTTTCAGGTATAGAATGTGAAATAAAAACATTTGCTCCCGTTGTGTAAACTGTCTTTTCAATTTGATAATTGATTTATAGCCCAAGAAGCAGAGAGGGAGGAGCCAGGGACAAGACTGCACCTTCCACGTCACAGTCACAGTCTCTCATCTGCACCCAGTCACCCTTCGGACAGCATTGTCAGTGTGAGCTCACGAAAGGGCGAATCCGTGGATGAGTACAGCACCCCATGATCCACTTGTCTTTCAAAGAAATGAGGCTTTGGGGGAAAACTTTAGTTCCAAACCATTGCATTTAGTTTTCTCTTTCTCACTTTAAGGGTTTGTTTCTTATGACCTTTTCCCTTTAATATTTTCACACTTATGATTGCAGGTGTGTGTGTGTGTGTGTGTGTGTTTATCGTACTTGAAGTTTATTGAAATACATGGACAGGCAGATGAACGTCACTTTGTGTTAATCAAGTCTGGAGTGTTTTCAGACAGTTTCTTTGAATTATTTTTCTACTTCTTCCATCTCCTCTCTTGCTGGCTCTTCTTTTGTGCATCTACTGGTGTGCTCAGCACTCCAGTTTTCTCATGTGCTGTTCATTTGTCTCCATTCATGTGACTATTCCTCAGCTTGCATGATATCCATCTACCTTTACATTTGCTGTTCTTCTGTCAGCTCGTCTACTCTTGAACTTATCTAGTTAATTTTTATTTCAGCTGTACTTTTTAAATAAGAGTCCCCATTTGGTTTCTTTATTATACTTTTTCTCTCTACTGATATCTTTTGATAAGATACCTTTAAAATACTTTTGTTTCGTTCTTTAAACATGGTTTCTTTTAGTTCTTTGAACTTACTTATGGCAGCTTCATTGGAGTCATGTTCTGCTCAGCCCAGCATTTGGGGCCTCTCAAAGATAATTTCTATCATCCACCCTGCCCCATTTGTACAGCTTGGTCTCCCTCATCTGCCCCAATCCTTATGTCCAATCACAGTCACTTCTTTCCTTGCCTCCACTTTCTTCCCATAATCTCCTCTGTTCTCACGTAGTCACAACAGTTAGTTCTTCAAGATCACAGGTCAAATCTCTTCAGCTCCTGACTTCCTAACCAACACAGCCATCTTGCAATGATCTTGCAATGAGACTTCAGCCTCTGAGCTCCTGACCTCCTCAGTCCTTTCTTCTGACCCTCGTCCACCCTAGCCCAGGCAAGCTCATGCTCACTGCTGTCATGGTGTTCACGCCCTAACTCCAATATCATTATATTTCTTCTATCTTCTAAAATAAATTCTCCTCCCCAGGACCATTGCACCTCATCATTTTGTCTGTTTCTCTTCAGAAACATGGCTATACTGAGTCAGGTTCCTCTAAAAGTGTCTTTGTACCCCAGTTACCAACTTCAAACTTTTAGACTGTAATTTATGTTTCTTGTTTTCTTATAGCAGTGGTCCTCAACATTTGGATCTTAGGGACTGGTTTTATGCAAGATAATTTTTCCATGGCATGGGCTGGAGGTATTTCAGGGATGATTCACATTTATTGTACACATTAGTTTTATTATTACATTAGATTCTCATAAGTGGACGAAATCTGCGTCTCTTGCATGTGGAGTTCACAGTAGGACTCATGCTCCTGTGAGAATCTAATGCACCTCTGATCTGGCAGGAGGCAGAGCTCAAGTGTTGATGGGAGCCATGAAAAGTGGCTGTAAATACAGATGAAGCTTCTCTGGCCTACGGCTCACCTCCTGTTGTGTAACCCTAGCTGTAGGGACCCATATTTTATAGCACTTGTCACCACTCATCATGGTTCACCCTATCGTCTTGCTTATTACCATTCCCACCAATAATCAAGGCAAGGGCTATACCTCAGATGCTTACTGAGAAAATCATAGAATATACTCCTAATATGTCATCAAAATATTTATTTAATAAAAACACTGAAAAATTAATTTTATCTCTGAATTTATAGTGGTTTAAATATAAGAGGGGAATATTGCAATCCAGAGATATTCCTGCATCAAAATAGTATCTAAGATACTAATAGAAAATAAAGTTTCCTGAGATGTCTGTCACATAGGGAGTTGCAGCTCAATCACTCTTTCATAGCAGATGCCCCTCACAGACATCAAGGGACATTCCGAGAAGCAATGGGTGTTGTTATGGCTTGTGTCTAGATGTCCCCCACAAAGCCTCATACAGGCATAGGTGGAGATTTTCAGAGCTGGCTGGATGTAGGGTGTATTATGCTGGGTTTAAGTGTGTGGTACTAGGATTAAGTGTGTGGCACTGGGATCAAGGGTGTGTGATCACTAAATTGGTCCACCAAATGGTTTGGCATAATTCTCGGTGTGGATAATGAGAACCCCCATGTTCAGCGTGAGTGCTGCCTGCCCTAAGGGCATATGTCCTGGATAGAATGTAAGGGACAGAACTCTAGTTGCTGCTGTCGCTTGCTGCTTCACTACTTTGCTGCTGCTGTCTTGCTGCCTTCCGCCTGCATGAGCTGTCTCTCCTTTCTATGCCACCCTGCCTGGGAGCCAGCTGGCTAAGGGTTGAAATCTCTACACTGAGAGCCAAATAAACCTTCCTCCTTTAACTTTGGGGTCAGGTATTTTATCCCAGAAGGAGAAACAGCAACCAAGACAGCTGTACTTGGTAAAGACCTGAAGCAGACAGGGAGGTAAAAAAAAACCAAGACTTTTGCTAACAACCGAACATTCAAAATGATTAGTAATATGGTCTTATCAAAATCACTTGAAAGGAGGCTGAGGGTATAGCTCACTGGTAGAGCGTGTATTTAATATGCTGAGTTCAACCTCCAACACCAAAAAGCAAAGCATAATTCCTTGAAAGAAAGCATAACATGATTTTTAGCATCGCAGAAGGTATTGAGCCCAGTTGGCAAAAACAAAGAAAAACACCTGTTTTTATGTCATGAGTCATGCTGATTTAACATTTTCCAATTAATTTTTCAAGAAATGCTTTTCATAAAGAAAATGAAGACGGTACCACACACTGAATTCCAGAATAGTGCAGGAAGTTAGGGCCAGATTGCTGTGTGATATGACCTCAGACAGGTGGTACACTAGTGAAAGCCTCTATGTCAAAGGCAAGGCAAGCCACTCCCCTAGCTCTCAGCTGTGCATGGCCACCAGGGAAGAATGCCCACCAATGGTCCATGAGCTCCTGGAGGATGCAAAGACCCAGCAAGGCTATGAAGATACCTAGGAATTAGAATCTACCGAGGGCCTCCCAGCCTTGGATACTCATGTTACCCCTGTTACTCTGCCCTACCCACATGGGTAACCAGTGTGCCTTGTCTCACTCCCAAGCTGTGTCCTTGGAATATGCCCAGTGGGAATAAAATCAGGAGTCTCTCACTGCTTTGAGACCAAACCTCCAGGACCTCTACCATTGTGGGCATCATGTAACACAGCTAAAGGCCAGTGGTTGAAGCTTTAAGGTCAGCTCAAGGGTCTTATCTTCTGTGAATTAATTGTCACATGCAAGAGTCCTGAAACAATCTGAGACCTCTCAGCTTGTCATCTTCTGAGATGAATACGAAGGCTCAGTCTTTGGCAGCTGTATCTGGAGACTCTGTCTCCTCCTTAATGGCTTCAGAAGATCGAGTAGGTCTTGGAACATGGTAGGCTCTCCAGGAACCCCACAGTGCTGCCAGGCTCTTGGGCAGCTGGCCTGTTGAACAAGAGGAACTAATGTTAGATGGCAGGCAAAGGAGTTTAGGACTTCAACTGTAGGTTCACCAGAATTGGTGACTCTGAAATGGCCTTACCCCCGTGTCCTCTTTCATGAATGTGAATATTTCATAGCAATGATACAAGTTTAATCCCTTCAAATTATATCTTTAATGTTTCTGATTTGAACAGAGTATTCATTCTCAAAAAGCTGTAGTCTATTTTGTTAGATAAATATACCCTGGGAGAAATTCAGTCTTCTGAGAATAAATCTATTGTAGGACTGAATCTTTAGTTGTACTAAAGCATGCTGTATCTTTTAAATAATTATTCTCTATACTGTCTTAGCAAAATCTTCCTACAGCAGACAATAAGGCAGGGATGCTAAGTAAATATCAGGTCTTTAAATATGGTAACATTTCTTGGTGTGTGCCAAGTAGTTACTTTTTTGCACCTTGCCAGTCACCTAAGTAACACCGTCTGGAGTAACAGACTCTATTCATATTCATTGTAGCTTAAATAAGCTTGATCAGCCCATGCAGGGTGGTGTTCAACACACACATGAGCAGCTACTCTTGGCTTCACATGGTGGGCAGTTCTGACCTGGGGGAAATACTTTCATGCCTCTGTGAGACCTCCCTACGCCTGTCCTTGTCCTTTTCTTCTTCCTCCTCATCCTTCATTTCTTTATATCATATTTGTTTTACCAAACAGCTTTGGTTGCTACACATTCAAAATCTAAAATGCCATCTGAAGCCATGATACACACAGAGAGGAGCCGGCCCCTGCATGGCTTCCTACATCTGAGCAGCTTTGCTGCATTTCATGCACTTGAACTTTTGAAGGGGAGGCATTGCCTCCAGATCTATGTCTTGTGGAGTTATGGGAATAGGAATGCTGTCAGTGGTACGGTTCCTGAAACAAGTCACAACAAGCTACCATCTTCTACTGTGAAATATCTGAAAGCCATTTTGTTAAAAAGAATATCAGCTTACCCAGAAGTATTTGGCATTGCTGCTCTGGAATACTGTTGTAAGTTAATTGTGATTTCTTATATAACAAACACTTGGAGGATTTGTGTTTGCTAAAGAAGATAGCCCCGGCCCTGTACTGAGAGTCACTGAAGAGGGGATATTGTATATTTTGGGCAATGGTGGAAATTTCATTATGTAATAACTATATAGAGACTTTAGATTAGGTATATATTTTAACATTGAAAAATAAACTGGGGGCTGGGGATTTAGCTCAGCGGCAAAGCGCCTGCCTGGCAAGCGCAAGGTCGTGAGTTCGGTTCCTGGTACCGGAGAAAAACCAAAAAAAAAAAGAAAAATAAACTGGATAGCAAATACTCTTTGGAAATTTATTGGTTTTCTGTTTGGGTATTTGTTTTACAGCTATGCCAGTTCATTCTGCTTGTCAGCTGGATTCAGACTTCTGGAGAGATGGATAATGAGGGTGCTACACTCATCAATGGTTCAAACCACTAATGCAAGTGGGGTCTCACTGACCCCTTTCTCTCTGGTTTTTCGCTCATTTCCTGTTTCCAGGTAACCATGAGGTGAGCAGATGTCTGCTCACCGCTCCCTTCACCAGGCTGTTTCTGCCTTGGAGCCAGGCTGCCATGGACTGAACCCTCTGAAATCACAAGCAAGAATAACCCTCTTTTCTTGTTAGTTACATGTGTCTTGTATGTCATGTTAGCAACAGAAAACTAATAGAACAAGTTAGCATCCTGTTGAATTTACGTTTGAAGAAATTTACTACAGGAAAGTAAACATGTTTGCCAATAACACAAGTAGTACCAGGGTTGTGATTTAAGTTTGTTGTTTGGCTTTACATCTTACATGTGACCCAAAGCAATGCTGTTTCCTTGTTGTTTGCTGAGAGTTGGCCAAATATTTAGTAAATTCTAGGCAAGTTTGTGGACACCAGCTTATCACTGCAATGACAGTAGCACGTATCCCAAATTACTTTTTTTTTTTTTTTTTTTTTTTTGGTTTTTCTCTGGTACCGGGAACCGAACTCATGACCTTGCGCTTGCCAGGCAGGCGCTTTTGCCGCTGAGCTAAATCCCCAGCCCCGTATCCCAAATTACTTTCCAACCAAATCCTCACGAGTCTGGACTCTTCCCTGGAAAAATGATCCCACCTCCCTCTCTGTTCTTTCCCTTTTCCCCTTTTCTCTCCTCCCTCCTCTCTTTCCTCTTTTCTTCCTTTCTTTCCCCTCCCTTTTTCCCTACCTTCTTTTGACAGTAATGTTATTTTTTTCTGATAAAAGCATTACACTGTAAATCAGACAAGCACACCTAACTAGATTTTTAAGTAATGGAAAAAGAAACAAAAGTTTAGTTTCAAATTTTGCAGTAGTTAGGAGATATTTTTTATATTACCACCCTTATGATCCTAAACAAAATGGTTTTCCTCCCTTTCTGAAATAGAAGTTTCCCAGATGGATTATGCATAGTGAGGTCTTTCACTGCACAACCGTGGACTTCTTTTCTCTACAGCACCTTCGTGACATGATTTAGAGACAGAAATCCACTGACATGATGCTCAAACTGTGCACATGTCCATGATCAGTGTGCATGCATGTGTGTGTGTGTATGTGTGTGTATGCATGTTAGACCAGGAGATGCCTTTAAAGTGACATTCAGTGTCCATAATTCCAAAAGTCCAAAAGGATTTTGGTGGGAGAACAGATGGAGTTTTGAATAATGATTTCAAGAAAATGGCAGGGAGTGAAGCTAGGATTTTGTAACTACCTCCTAAAATCACCAGCTCCACTAGGTTCCATTTGAAAGAAGTTCAAAGATGGTGTTTCCAGAATGTGCTCTTTAAGGCCAAGACTCCACTGGAAGCCCTTTCCCCTTCATGTTCTCCTGGTCTTTTGAATAAGCCTCCCTATTATGGCCGCTCACTTGTCAGCCAGTGGCAGGAAAGACCAGGAGTCATGGGATCGGGCATCATTCTCCTTCTTTGGGGGTTTTAGGAGAAAGGATGTTAGTGCGAAATTATCAGTCTCTTTAAAAACATAATTTTAATTGTTTTCTTTTAATGAAAGCATTCTTTCTACTTATTTGTATTTCTTTTATATGGGAAAATATTTCCAAAAATTTAACAGAATTTTGTTTTAAAAATTAAAGCTCCAAAGATGAAGTACTTGATCATGTAAAGGCAATTAGGGTTGGTTTTAGGGATTTCTTTATTTGCAGTAGAATCACAAACTAAGAGAGGTAGATTTTTTTCTTTGTTTAACTGTTTTTAAATCACATTTTTTCATTCTACCCAGCTAGAGATATTCAGAAACACCTTAAGGCAACACCAACTGGTTTTAGTGACCTTGATGCTCAGTATGGAGCCAGCTTTGAGATAGGATGCTTTGCTTGGGACTGGACTCTAGCTGATGTTGCTGTTGTTTCCATCTCATGCGGGATGAAAAGTAGGAGTTGGGCGTATGCTGGGCATGTGGTTAGACCAGATGCAGATCTGGGAACAGACAGCCTAGGCACAGTGAAGTACAGGGATAGGTGGGGGCCAGGCCAGACTTTCTTTGAAAGTCTGCAGTATCCACCCAACTTCACCTCTGGGACGCCTCCTTGGAATCCCTGCATGATGATGCACCATCTTTGCATTGAGTCTTTGGTCCACTTTGGTGGCCCATGTATTACTGTCCTCCACTATAAGGAAAAAGCTCCCTTTCCCTGATTCTCTGATGGCCACCTGTTCTTCTCAGTGTCCACCGAAGAGGCCCAGTTTGTTCCATTTCTGTTTGTAGTTTTTACTTAGTGTGTAGCAAATGACCGTTACCTACAGTTTTCCTTTACATGGAATCTGTTGCTTTCTTACTTCAAGCCTATGAGTGAGATGTGGTGATAATTTTTCTTTAGCAGAAGCAGAGCATTGAACATGAGAGGGACATAGAGTTGACATTGTATAAAGAAACATGTATACATATGAACACATACAAAACTTAGAGTTACAAAGAAAAAAAAGAGAGGCAAAAAGGCTATAAAGATAAGAGAGAAGGGAGTACTTCAGAGACCAAAATCTAGGATTGCTGAGCTGCACCCACAACCTATTATTGATTTTTTACCTCACCTTACCAGCCTCTGGTCCCTGAGAGGAAAAACAGGCTGACTCCTGTCCTCTGAAATATCACCATTTGTGATGAACACATTTGCAAATGCATGTTTGAAATACAAAGAGTTAAAATACGGTGGGAACACTAAACCAATCTATGAATGGAGACTGGGAAAATAAGATTTAACTTTGAAAGGAAATTTTAAAGCTTGCTATATTATTATCTACTTTAGGACTCTTTAAAACATACCTTGGCAGGAGCCCTGAGAAGTATATCCCCATTACCGTAAATTCCACTTAGATCGTGATGGGGATTACTGTGAATCAAAAACCAAGCCCTCATTCCATGCAGAGTGGCGGACCTTCACTGCAGCCTCATTTCCACTAATCTGGGGCTGCTGTGTGATCTTTGATCACACCAAGTATTACAGATGGAAAAGTACTCTTTTCAAATCCCCAACGTGTTTCCAACTGTCAATAAAATCCTTTTTAAGTGTCAAAAGCAATTGCCCTGGTTTACACTTATACTGCTAACCATAGCGATGCATTTCAGGACTTCTAAAGCAAAACAACCACCAAATGGCATAACTGCGGGCCAGAATCCTGACAGGCACCAGCACCCGCAGCTTTAAGGCATTAGGAATCCATTTCTAAAAATGGCCATTTATGTTCACTGCACTTTACAGATTAGGTATTTCACTCAGAAATACCTTATCAGGGACGCAAAACAACCCCCCACTCCAAACCAGAATTAAACAAACAAATCTCACAGTTTACGTCTAGCCGGATGTTTAAATTTGCACAGAAAATGAACTGTTCCTAGAAAATGCGATAAACATTTTAATATTTGCAAGCATGTGAACAAAGGATGTCTTCCATTTAGAAGGTGATCTCAGTGAAATTGGATTCCTCCCCATAAATTATACAAGAGGATGGTCTGCAGTAATTGATGTAATAAAGTAGCAGGTAGAAAGAGGCACAATTCCCTAAACTAGATAAAATAAGCAATTACTCTTCCTATCAGAACGGCTGTGCCAGTGCAGACCTGGTCCGAACACAACCCGGAAACCCTGTTGCATTTAAGCGTAGGAGGCCTCGGCCTGATTATCTTCCCAGGATGTGCATGTATCATGAGCCTCTCCAACAAATGAAGAGGGGAGGCTTCTGGCGAAATGGAAAGTGGCGATAAACTATGTCCAGATGATTAATTCACGGAAACTCTCCATCACACAGCGAGGACATATGCCCATCTCCTCTGTTGTCCCCTTAGAGATTTTCCTACTAAACGTATGTGCATATTTTTCATGGCCACTGATATTTGAATTGCAGCCGGTCCCCATGCAGAACATGAAACACTTCAAACTGCATAATGCTGACTAAATTATAAAGTCTCCAATGGCCTGAGGTAGCAATAGCCATAATAATGAGTGTGCTTAAGTGGCTTGTGTAGGTCCCCCGCCCCTGCACTTTAATGCGCTGGCTTATCAGGTTGGAGTTGTTTCTTTCTCCTCGTAACGTCGCTGACCACTTGTGCCGAGGCATTGCGATTGTCTGTCACTGCAAATGACTGCAGAAAAAGAATAAAGTCCTGATTTCCAATTTATAATTCACTTTAATTGAATGAAGCAGTTGTTTGGCATGTGTGTGTCTGTTGCTCTTCCATCTTTTTTAAGCATAGCTAATACAATGATTTATGCACATTGAATTTTGGAGCTTTTGATTACTTTAAATGCTATCATCTACCTGGGTATCTAAAGCTGGGGCATTAATTCTGAGTAATCCCTGTTAATGTAAGATGTTTATTCACTCTGGAAGAAAATTAAAAACTAATAAAAAGTGAGCACATGTATTTAATATTAAGCGACAAAAGTAATACTTGGTAATAACAAGTAATATTTGTTATTGTAAGGCTTTGGTGATATTACAGTTATTCTAGTCTTTTATTTCTTCTTTCAGCTGACAGGTAATAACTGATCATCTCTATGGGGAGTGGCGTGACCACTTTGTATATTTATAAATTGTGTTTTGGTCTACTTTAGACATGGATTTTGGCTATCCACCTTCTCAACTATTTATCATTTCTTTCCAATAAAAACATTCAAAATCCTCTCTCCTAGCTATTTTGAGTTATGTGATGCAATATTATTATTTCAAATAATTCCATATTTTTCTATTCTGTTTTAATGATTATACCAATTAGAGCACAATTTTTGATATGGTATAGGATAGAAATGTGGTAGTTCGGTATTATGAAAGCAATCATTTTTTTAATCATTGGCCACATTTTGTACACCCCACTGTGCACCAAGCACTGGTGAAGTGAATGTTCTGCACTTGTCATAAGTTCATTACTAGACCCACCGCAAAGACCAGTATGTGCCCACGACTGGCACCAACAAAACCCAGTCTGGCAGGGAAAACAACACCACAGTGCAGGTCAGAAGAAGAGCAACTCACCGGACAGGTGTGGCATGAACCTGACACTCCCTTTGTGTACCTGCATGCATGCGTGTCTGCAGGTGTGTCCCAGTGGCAGGCGCTTTCCCTCCCATTGATCTGTGTTAGGAGATAAGAACCTGAGCCGGAATCTCACATCTGGGTGCCAGCCCAAGACTGAACCAATGAGATCTTTCCAATCACGCAGATGGTGTGCATGTTAGTGTGGGGCAGGGGACATGTGTGAGCACTGGGTCAGCACCTTTTGATGCCAGGAATTTGACGGGCAAAACCAAATTTGGTTTCCACTCCTCTGTTGGGGTTTTCAAGACATCAAAGGTAAACTCGTGGCACCAGGGATGCACCTTGGCCTTGAAATTGGAAGATTCTGGGAAACAGACCTAAGGAGAAAGGAGCAATAACCTTGGCTGAGAGCTTTATTTGTACCTTAAGGCAACTTCATCCCCAGACTGTCATCAGTGTAATCCAATAGATGTCTTTTTATGCTTTACCCAGCTTGACTTGATTCTCTGATTTGCAACCAAAATAATTCTGAATACTGTCACCCTTTCCTTGTTATTTGAATCCCATGAGAGTAGGTGCTTGCAGTGAGATCTCAGTAGTCATCATAAGACAATAAATCTCCAGTAACTTAGTGAGCAAAATATGAGGAAAAAAGGATCTTACCTCGTGCAAAGAGAGGAGGCAGTTCTGACCCAGACTATGAAGACCTAGAATGTCAAGTGGAAGGCTTTGGTGAACCCGTGAAATGTGAGAAATGTTTCCAGTAACAGTATCCGACTGCTAGGAAAATTCCAGACCTTCTGCCAAAATCTAAATATTTCTACCTTCCATCCAATTCTCCCCATGTGGCATTTTGAAGGTTTCTTCGGAGCGGCATCTGCATTTACTCATGGGATATCTAAACAAACCCTTCCACATCTGCTGTAGGGGAGGTTACAGTAGAATGTAGGAACAATTCTCTGACAGGAAGGAATGAGCTGCACGTCTTGCTTAATCCTAGGAAACACGCTTAAGGCAGGAAAGGTTTGTCTGGATAAAGTGTATGTGTTCATCCTGATTGCTGCTAAGCATGGACTTAATGCAACCACTTCACCAGAGGGTTCGAACCCTCAGGGCCCAACTACTGCAGGTAAAGGTGAGAACAGATCATGAGTGTGTGGCTGGGTGCAATGAGAAGGTGCAAGTTTTATACATATGAAGCTGGGAATTAAGGGTGGATATGCCGGATGAAGAGGAGGGAGGGAGACCCAGCAGTCAGGCTGCACATGTGAGGGGTCTGGGAGCTTTGACATCCAAAGTCACCACCATTTAGAAAACCTCACTTTTTTCTGCTGTTCTGTATCCTTCGGCCTTTCATGGTTTTACCTGGAAAAGTGAACACAGAACATTTAGCTTATGCCTTAGCTAATGAGCCCTTCTGACCTCTGACCTAGGCTGGCCCTGGAGTAGCCCCCATGGTGCGAGAGTTCTGTAATGAGAAGTTTCCACTCACTCCGTCATCCTCTCAGTGAATGATGTATAGTCAACTTACTCACTAACCCTAACCCTGCTATGGCCCAGGTCCGGAGGGTCCTGAGCCTGGTGTGGTACAGCCTTAGTCCTCTGCTTTCCGCGAAGGAGATGGTAGGATTTTAAGGGGCAGAGCATGTTGGGAGGTCTTCCAGCCTCTGGAGCATACCCTAGAAGGGGGCTGCAGGACCTCCACCACTCCCACTCTGTCTTTCCCCACCCTGTGGAGAGAAGAGCAGGCTTTACTCTTCAGCAGCAGCTGGCATAATGTGCCGACTCCAAAACAACAGGCTCCCATGGCCACAGCCTGAGGCTTCCCAAACCGCAGGCCCAAACAAAACTTTCCTCTTTATAAGTGGATTAGCTCAAGCATTTGTTACAGTAATGGAGAGTTGCCTGGCACAGCCCCTGCATGCTGACTGCCTCATCCACCACCCCGCCTGCTCCCAGCCTACTCTCTTTGATGGCCCTTTCCTCACTGAACTTGGAGAAGCTGATGTGTAAGAGTGCATAACCAAGGGCGGCTGTTATATTAACGCTTTCTCTTAGTAATAAGTATGAGGGTATTTTTATTGGTGTATGTCTGTGATAAGGACAGTTACATTCATGGGGGGGGGGGTGAAAGGAGATACCATACATGGTATCTGGGTTATTCTTATTCCCTCTCCCTGGTCTCCTTGTCCATCACCAAAGTCAGCCTCTCTGGTTCTTGCCATTTCTCCTTCATTTTACACTTTATTTATGTTTGGGGTTTCTCATGGGAGAGAAACCATGCAGTATTTAATTTTCTGGGCCTGACTTCTTTCACTTAATGCCATAATCTCAAGAGCCATCCATTTTCCTGCAAATGACATGGATATTTTTATGAAACCAAATGTCACTGAGGGGGGAACAGTGCCATCTCCCTCCTCTGCCTGCACACCGCTGAGAAATGCCCATAGCCCTTCTCCGCAGAGGCAGCCCCTGCTGCTGTTCCAAACGTGAGAAGTCCTGGGGCACACGTTCTTGGATCCGGAATCACTGGGAGTGGGGCTTACAGAAACACAGACCTCTGTGCACTGTGTTAATCAGTATTTACACTTAGAAAAATACGGGTCTTCCGGACCCTGCCATAATCAGTCCTCAGATAGAAAAGGAAGAAGCCCGTCCTTCCACATTCATCATGAAAGCCATCAGACCTGCCCGTCCTTGTCACTCTGATTCTCTAATGATGTTTTAGCTTGCTCTTAATGTTCAGGAATAATTTGAATATTTCACCTGCTTAAATAATCTTATTTCCTTTTATAAAAGTTCAGCATATTCCTTGATAATTTTTGCATTGTGCTGGCCTTTAACTTACTGAATTAGAGGTATTTCTTACATGTTAAATGTTTGCTATGACTTATGAATATTTTCCCCATTTGTCATGTGGTTTCTGATTTTTTTATTGTGAATTTTAGCCACGAATATTTTATTTAATAAAGTCTCACCACATCTTGTCTTTTAACACTTTTGAGTTTTGATTCGGACTTGGAAATGCCTTTCTTGTTATGTGATGATACACACAGTTCACCGAGCTGGGGATGCAGCTCAGTTGCAAGGTGCTTGTATAGCATGCACAAGAGCCTGCATTCGATTCCCAACACTGCAAAAGAAAGGATACCTAACTCATGCTTTCCTGGAGCATGCTTGTTGTTCCAGTTTACATGTTTAAACTAAGAATTCCTTACTACTTTCAGGCACAAAGCTGAGCGTCTTTATTTTTTCTTAAAAACATGCTTTATTAATATGCTTCTGATACGTAGTGATTGCATCCACCAGAGGGAATTGGTACATGTGCGTGTCTGGACTTGACCATTTTTACACTCTTTCCCAATCCTGTTCTCTTTGTCCTTCGCCTCATGCCCTTTTCAGGGTCACAAAGTCAACCTTCCTCTTTCTTACCTTCTCTCTTTTTTGTTGTAATTAGCATCTCTTTGCTTTGCGTTGTGCCCTTAAAGTCGTTTATATTTGGGTCTCTCAATTAGAGAAGCCAAGCAGTATGCAGCCTATGTCTGATTTATGTCAGTACAATGGTCTCAAGTTCCATCCAGTTTCCTACCAGTGACTCAAATTTAAAAACCAAAATACTGAATCTACTGAAGAAAAGAACAAGTAACCTCTTGAAAACATAGTCATAGGCCAGAACTTTTTAAACAGAAGCCAATTGCACAAGATATAATACCAAGAATGAACAAATGGGATCATACAAAGTTAAAAACTTCTGAACAACGAAGAAAACAACCAACAGAATAGGGTCAGCTTACAAAACGAGACAAATTTACTCCTTGAGTGGAAAACTACCAGCTAAAATATACTATAAAATAAGAAGTATTAGTACCTAAAACAAACAAACAAAAAACCTAATCAAAAGGAGAGGGCAATTGAAATGAATAGACGCTTCTTAGAAAACTTACAAATAGCCAATACATATAGAAAATATCTTTAACTTCTTTACTATTAGAAATGCAAATCAGAACACCATGAGATTCGACCTCAGGTAGGTGAGGAAAATTGGTGATGGAGTTACAGATGTACAAACAACATCAAGTGCTGACTATGGACTGGCCAATCTTTTTTAAGTGAGTGTGACAGTTAAGCTGTATTATCAACTCTACTGCCTTTAGAGTCCCGCTGAGGGTTAGTGCAGCACACTTCGTGTGTCTGGTAGGATCATGGGGACTATTGGCCAGGTAAGAATGGCTATTATCAGGGACTCAAAAGCAAAAGAAATGAGGGGTGTCTTCTACTTTGTTGATGGGTGTGTAAACTAGGGCAACCACTATGGAAATCATTGAGATATTCCTCAACAATCTAATGCTAGAAATCTTATTTGAAGCATCTGTTGCCTTTCTATGTATCTTCCTGAAAGAGTTAAAGTCATGCTAGTACAGGAATACATGCACACCAACGTTTACAGCAGCAAAACTCTAAAGAGCTAAATTATGGAAGTATCCCACTTTCCCAGCATGGAAGAATAGATCAAGTGAATGTGGTATTTTGATACAATGGAGCCCTGCACCACCTAAAGAAGTATAAGTTTCTTTGACATTACCTTTAGAACAAGTACTTATTTTATTTGTTTGAACTTATTTTAGTGAAAGATATAGGGTAAGGATCCTACTTTGCTTTTTAAAATGCTGTCTTGTTGCATATACAACCCTTACTGAATAATCTATATTTCCTTTGATTAAAATAATGGCATCACTACTATAAAGTATACAACCATAAGTTTTGTCATATTTTCAAACTGAGTCTATACTATAAAATTGGATTGTTTTACTCTAAGCTACTGTAAGATTGATATGAAACTTTGGTAATATTTATCCTTTTCTCTTTTCCTTAACATTTTCCTCAATACTTGACTTATTTGTTTTTTCACATGAACTATAGAACCAGGATTTCTAGTATCACACATACACACTATCTCCTTGATTTAGCTGTTGGTTTGAAGAAGGGGATTTATCACAGTTCTTGGTTACTTTAGTAATATAGAAGCTAACAAAAGGAAATCAATTTTCATTTAGTAACCTCTGTATTGCTCTTCCAGATCTCCATACTGTTGTAAAGTATTTATTGTTCTGCTTGTATATAAGTATTTCTCTTTTTTACTATCATCAGTTGAAATTATTTCACTCTGTTATGCTTTGATATTGTCTGTATACAGAAAGTATACTAATATTATAAATGAACCTTAATATATCTTGTTTCCTAATTTCCTAATTTTCACATCTCCAAGTATTTAACCTCATAAAAATATGTTTAAACTTTTCTTTTGTATTTTAGAAACCTAGACTCGAGCTTGGAGCTATATGTTCTCCAATAAACCGGCCCTTGGAAAGCTTCTGTTTCCAGTTCTTACTTGAGCAATTAATTCCCTTACTCATCCATGCACCCATTTATTTATATGTTCATTTATAGCTGAAGAAGGGCAGTGTTTAAACAACTTTCTGAATTGTATACCTCTTGAGTTTTGGTATTTTCATATTTTATCTGTCAGGATCATTTTAGAGAATTTACAATTTACAAGACAATCACTCATTCTGTATTTCTATTTTAAGCAAAATCATCCACTGTCCCTGTGTATCTCTGCTTAGCTTACCCATTATCATTTCTGAATTTGTAAAAGTATATTTTTATGTCTTTTTTCAGTGTACTAGTCTCTTTCCTATTTCTAGGACCAAATACTTAACAACCACCACTTAAATGAGGAGAAGATTATTAATCTAGTGGTTTCAGAGGGTTCAGTCCATGGTCATGCTCAACAGGCTTCAAAGCAAGAACATCATGGCAGAAGGGATTGGTGGGAGAAACGTATTCAACTCATTCATCTGGGAAGCAACACGATGCCAGAGAGGAAAGGATCAGACACCACCAAGAAGAACGCTTAGCTAATCCTCTAAAGCCAGTCACATTGACAATATAGCTTAACTGTCATACTTACCTTAAAAAAAAGGATTTCCAAGTCAATGTTCAGTTCTTGATGTTGTTTGTTAAAACTGTAGCACACTCACCAAATTTTTATGACTGCAATCATTTTTTTTTTTTTACAAAATCTTGTAAGGACTTACTCTAGGCCATGAAATACTCTAAGTACTTTACAAAATTATACTATTTAATTCAAAGAGGACCCACTGTATGGATGAAGAACAGGAGGCACACTGTGAGACCATGACTTCTGAGTGAAGTTTACTGGTGGAACGAGAGGGGAACGCAGACAGCCGCAATCCCATGGAGACTTTACCTTGATTTCCTCCCTCACTATCCTTAAATTCATTTAATTTATAACAGCCTAAGCATATAAACTTTTCCAAATCAAGAATTGTTACAGCTGTTTCACTGCCTCTCAACTTATTTCTATATCTCCCTTGACCTATAAATACTTTACTTCCTAATTTCAAATGTACATTATGCAAATCATAAAAATTACCAATCCTTTAACTTCATTATTGAATATAAAATCAATAAAAAATTATGAGTTTCTCAAACCAGGGGACTGTTGCTTTCAAATGGACCTTAACACTGATACAAAAAATATTCTCTTACTGTATTAATAATATATTTTAACTAACTTTTCCCTCACATAGCTTTAGTTGCACTTTTAGTAGACAAATTTTAGTTCAATGTTTGTTATGGCTTGTGTCTAGATGTCCCCCCAAAGCGTCATGAGGTCATAATTGGGGCTTTTAGGAGGAGGCTGGATCTAGGGTTTGTGCTGCTGGGATTAAGGATGTGATGTTGGGATTGATTCATGGTGTGATGCTAGGATTAAGAGTGTGAGTGCTGCCCACCCTGTAAGGGACAGAAAGAGCTGTGGTCGTGGATTGTCACTTGCTGCTTTTTGTTGCTACTGCTTGTCTTCTGTTCTGTGGTGCCAGTCTGCCATGCCACCTGCCTTGGAACATGCCAAGTATGGACTGAAACCTCCACCAACTGTGAGCTAAATAAAACTTTCCTCCTTTAACTTTGGGCATCAGGTACTTTGTCTCAGCAACAAGAAAAGTTACTAAAATAATTTTGTTTTTGGTTCCCATCTTTGCTCTTTTTCCACTTTTGAATATAGCACATTTAATTGAAAGAGACAGTGAGTCATTTTGGGTGAAGAATAATTTTTCAGACCATATTTAATTTTGAAACCCACTTTTACCACCTTCAAATAAATGACACAGAGAAAAGGTTTACATGCAGCATGTGTTATTCTCTAAAACACATTAGAAAATATTTTCTTGAGAATTCTGTAAATTCCTCTCAGGTCATCACAAACATTGAAAATGTATGGATTCTCTCTCTCTCTCTCTGTCTTTCTGTCTCTCTGTCTCTCTGTCTCTCTCTGTCTCTCTCTCTCTGTCTCTCTCTCTCCTTCTCTGTTTCTTCCCTTTTTTGAAACAGAAAGGATGAGAAGGATTCATTCCCATATGGCATACAGCCAACAGTCTAAACCTAACCATTCAGGAACCTGGATCCAGAATCGAGAGTTCCAACATAGTTTTATAGACTGAAACCTGGTTATAGAAGGCTAAACTTTTGCATAAAATAAAAAAAAATGAAAGAATAAAACATGAAATGTAAAAATGTTTGAAAATATTCAGTGGCCCGCCTCTCTACAGTGTTTGGGAAGGGGTCTGACAGTTCCATCTGTCCAGACAGGATTGGCTGAAAAGACCATCCTGACAAGATGCCAGCTCGGGAAAGTCCCCACATGTATTGGGAGGAGTAAAACATGCTTCTGGTGACGAAACATAATCTGTGAGGTGACCAAATGTTGAGTCTTTTAAAATGTAACAAACATGCAACCCACACATGAGTAGCAAACACCATGAAAATCTGCATTACTGTGTGAATTTTAAGATCAATCCAGCAAACACATAGTTTGCTGACTATTCTAGACTGAAGAAAAATGCACTGAACTGACCAGATTAGCTAGAACTGCATATTTTACTCTATGTTTTCATAATTCAAAGCCAATGTCAACCGAGGGCCCTGGGCAGGGACAACACCCCCAGAAACCTTCTCTTGGGGTGAGATGAGCCATCTCCAGAGACCACAGAAACCAGAGCCCAGAGAACATAGCTGGATAGGTCAGGGCAGTGGAGAGAGAGAAATAAGCTGCACTGAGAGGTCAAGGGGAACCAGCAACCGTGCCCCATCAGGGAAGACTAAGAAGTCAATAATGAGGACAAAACGAGACTAAAATACAAAAGGCAGGAAAACAAGGAAAGAAAAGAACTAATAAAAAACAAGCAACAAAATTGTAGATTTAAATTCAACTGAGTTAATGCATGTACCAAATCCTCAACATTTAAACACACAAATAAAAGATACAGATTTTTTGATAACAGCCTCCTCTAATTTAAATATTAGTGAAAAACAGATGGAAAAGTAGGTATCATGCAAAAAAAAAAAAAAGTGAGGAGCTACCTTAATCCCAAACAAAGCAAACTCCAAAACAATGACTATTGCCAAGCATAAAGATGGACATTATAATTATACAAGAGGGAACTGATCCAGATAGCAGAGCATCTAAGTAGATAAGAACGCAACATTAGAGCTTTATATATCACACACACCCCAAAAAATGGCCGGAACTGAAAGAAACAGAAAATAATCCACAATTATAACAGTGAACTTCAACATTCCCTCCTTGGAAAGCAGCAAATCAAGTACACAGGAAATGAACCAGGACCTAGAAGACAAGAAATCAACCCAGTCAATACTTCCACAACACAAAGAACATCTCACCCACAGCAGCCAAGTCTGGGCTCCCTTGAGGTAACACGCACAACAGACCACATTCTACATTGTAAAGCAAAGCCCAACACTTTTTAAAGTGAAATCAAAGTGTATTTGTAAGGCTCAATTTAGACCTAACTCCCAATAACCAACCTGTCTGCTAACAGAGGCATCTTTCTCAGCTCAACAGCAGTATCCTCTCAAACACAGGATGTCTTACAAGGAATTAGATGGAGCATGGACTCTTCCGTGCACCTGCACATCTAAAGACACCCAACCAAAGGATGCCTCAGGGACTTTGTCCACTGTGGCATGAAACTTGTACAGAACTTTGACCACTGAGGTTTACTAGGATCTTCCCACCTAATGTTCCTTTCCTTCTTTCAAGCCCTGTAGGAAAAGATCGACTTCTGTTGGCTGCCTGTAGACAACCTTTTCGCTCTCTATCTGCCTGCACCCAGACACAACGAATTCCACACCCTGAGGCCTTCACACAAGCCAGGTGGTCTTGGCTGGTCTCTGCCTTAAGCCCTTCCTTACAGTACTCTCTGAGAATCACATAATTAACCTGGAAGTCAATGACAACATTCCACAAAATCTTCCAAGTACTTGGAATAATTAAGCCCCACTTTGCTGTATCCCAGGCTTCCACGGCAAGGAGATGTGATCAGGAGATGTTCTGTGTTGAATACCCATGTAGATAAGGAAGAAAAATAGTTATACACAAATTTTTTGTCATACAGCTAAAAGGCTATGAGAAGGAAATTTATAGTATTAGAATTTTTACATTAAAATAAGAAAAATTTCAAAATAATAATGCATTCCTCCAAACTGTAATTGTGTATTATTTTCTGTTTCTTCCAATTGTAGCCATTTTTCTTGTATGATTTTTAAAGCTCTAATGCTGAGTTCTTATGTACTTAGATGCTCTGCTGTCTGGATTATTTACTCTTGTATAAGACTGAAAAGGAAAAAAAAGTAAACCATGAAAGTTTGAGTAATGGTAAAATAAAGATAAGTGAAAATTAGCAAGTTTGGGAAAAGAAAAGTAATAGAGAAAAAGTTCTTCCGGAAATAACAGGGGAAAGTGGGTACCATGGATCAGAGTTCAAAGTGGTCAAGGTGGTTTCTCTGTTCTGGAGGTGGGTTGTGATCCTGAGTCCTGTGGAGGCTCTGGCTCAGCAGAATAGCTAGGGAAGAGTTTCAGACTCTCTCTCCCTCTCTCTCTCCCCCTCTCTCTCTCTCTCCCTCCCTCCCTCCCTCCTCCTGCGCCTCCTCTTCCTCTTTCTTTCTTTCTTCTTCTTCTTCTTCTTCTTCTTCTTCTTCTTCTTCTTCTTCTTCTTCTTCTTCTTCTTCTTCTTCT